>NW_027412673.1:0-16195 GCF_025532065.1 Leptinotarsa decemlineata | reverse complement strand
ACATTCGTTGGATAAGTAATATTATTCAACAATCACAATCTCAGGAGACTCCATTGGATCAATTGATTAATTTATTATCTGCCGAGATCAATGATTGAAATATCATTCAATATCTTCAAAACCGGAAAATTCAATATTGATATTTATGTAGCCATTATATAATAATATATGATAGATAGAAGTAATGTGATATTAATGTATTATGTATGTATGTATATGTATACTGTAAGAATATAAAATGATTAAAATTTTTTTGTATTATTTCTATTTCCCTAATCAATTACTGCAATATATAGTATAATGTAAATGACAGAAATATCAGTTTGAAGAGAATCATCGTAGAGTGCACAATGTCTAAAACAATCGATAAGTTGGTAGAAAAAGAAATGGGGTGTAATGTCATTCGAGGTCCTCCTGGGAATGGGTTTTAAATTAACAAAAGATGGTCATTATGACATGCAAAGGAAAAATATTGAAAAATACAAGTGAACAAATTGACAAGAGTGATTGTGTAACTGTATCATATCTTGAGGGGGAAATTAATGGAGCAAAGGAAGTTATACTTCTAGCCCTACAAGCTGCAATACAATCCACAATAGGCAATATTGCTCGGGACGCCCGGCAAGCATTTAACGATAAAATTGCAGAGCTCGGATAACTTTCACTCGTAAATTTGACAAACTTACAAGTGATGTAGACATAAAAATGTCTGACATAACAGCGTCTACAAATAAAAAAATTTGATGCTATGTCAAACATAACAGGGACTACAATGAAAAAGTATGATGTACTGGAACAGAGAGTTGAAGTATTGGAGAAAACCATAAAGAAGTTTTGGAGAGAAACTATAAAGTCAGGCCATAATCATCAGGTGGCTGGATATCCAGGACTGAACATTAATCCAAATCATAGAAATACAACCAAAACCAAAACCAACTGATGATGTATTAATGGAACACAACATGGTGAATGTATTCCCTCGTTAGGTTAGGTTAATAGCTCGTTAGGTTAGCTGCATACTTACGTTAGGTTAGTGTTAGGTGTTACGTTAGTATTCCCTCGTTAGGTTAGGTTAATAGATACTGTAGGTTAGGTTAGGTTAGGTTAGGTTAGGTTAGGTTAGGTGTTCGGTTGCATAGCGGTAGGTTAGCGTACTAGGTTAGGTTACGTTAATACATACGATAGGTTAGGTGTTCGGTTGCATAGCGGTAGGTTAGCGTACTAGGTTAGGTTACGTTAATACGTTAATACGTTAGGTTAGGTGTTCGGTTGCATATTATGTTACGAACGCGCGCGCGAAGAGGGCGTAGATGTCTCTCCAGATGTCCCGCCTACCTGGGGCCGGAGGCCCCACCCACCTGGGCGGAGCCCAGGCAGTGGGCGGGGCCCGTCAGGGCACCCCCCCCCCCCCCCCCCCGTCGCACCAACTTTTCGGATACCCGCCCCTTCCGAAGCCCCGCCCCCTTTCGAAGCCCCGCCCCTCCCCTCCCGAAGCCCGCCCCCCGACTCCCAACATTTGCGCATGTACACCCCTACCTCATCGCGCATGTGCGCTCCCACCATTTTTCCCACCGCTCACGCATCGAAGTCGATACCCTCCGGAGAGCACTCCACAACATTCAGTTCGAGAAGTCATCTCATCGAGAGCAGTCCACTCCACAAACAAGCAGTACGTTCCAACGACCAACTTGATATTTGAGTAAGTACATTAGGAATGTTATTTTTTATATCAACTAACTTTGTATTATTTCTTCTTTTTCAGAATGGCAACCAATACACAGGAGGTGAATAATGCTGTGGCGTCTATTCTGCCGGTGTCCGCTGACCAGGAGGAGGCAGCATCTTCGAGAGCGGTGACGGTTGACCAGCCAACCACTTCGCGTTCGCGAGTTAGGTGCAGATCTTCTAGCCCTGACTTATTCGAGGAGGAGGAGGAAGTCAGGGCTGTGAAGAAGGTTTGCCAACGACCTGCAGCAAAGGTTGGTCCTATTTCAAAGTACCGAGCTACTTGCAATAGGACTAATCCTTATGCAGGTAGTTTTTCGACCTCTCGTAAGAGGGCCTCCACACCAGCAGCAGCACCAGCAGCAGTGGAAATTCCGAGGAGTCCTTCTCCGGATTGGTGATATTGTCGCCGTTGGTGACGCGACTACCACCGCTGCCAGCGACACCGGCGGATCCTGAGGTGTTGGTGCACAGCCTATCGGAGAGGTTAGTGAAAAGATGAGTGTTTTTCTGCAGAGATGCAAGAGCAGAACGAGCTGGCCGATCTAGCGAGGCCGCGTTGGTTACCATGAAGCGACAAATGGCTGAAATGGATAACCGACGGAGGGAAATCCAAAGAAATGGCGAAATAGATCGGATTATGCATCTCTGCAGGAAAGGTGTAAAGCAGAGACCTCTTCGATAAAGCTGTACAAAAAAATAGTGACAGTTATGGACACTCTTTTTGTAGATGAAGTGTAAATGTAAGATTAGTTTTAGGTTAGTTAGGAGTATTTAATTATGGTAGTTTCAAGTTTATATTTGTTAAGTTTATATTGAATAAAGGAAAAGGAAGTGAAATAAAGGGTGTACACTGTTTTTGGTTTGGTACACATTGAACAATGCGATGGTTGGAGCATTTTTCTTCACTTCCTCTTATTATATTATTATTTTTTTATTTCAATTCCAAGTTCTTCTAGACAAATACCTCACATCAATTTTTGTGTCCTTAATCACTTGTAAATAATTTCATGTGAGAAAATTTAAAAAATAAAAAATAGAAATGTTTCATAGTGAAATCGACAAGTATATTTCATTTGTATTTTATCCATTCAAGTATCTCTTTCATTGAATATGTCTTATGTCACTTTGCAATTTACCCCTACTCATTGAATATGTCTTATGTCACACTACAATTTACCCTACTCAATGTTCCACTCCTCTCCCACTCCCTCTCGAAAGTATAAAAGTAGAAATCATCTGATGAAACATTCAGTTGATCAGCTAGCATCGAGATGGAACCGATTCAACTCCGAACCTATAGCTGCCCGGATCAGGGGTACAACTCAATTACTGGGATAACAGCCAGGTACAGGTAGTCTCTTCCACCACGGAACCCCACAGTCCGCCATACGAATACCGGGATCACGACATCAGGATGCAAGTTCAACGGTCACTGGCAGTGACGAAGGACACTTGGATGACTCGGAATATCCAGATCCTGACGGATGGTGGGACCCCTGCTTATGATGACATTGTCCAATGAGTAGCGACGACGACGATGATGACGACGAGGACTCTGGTGATGATGCTGATGACGAGCTTGACGTTAGACGTCCTCCACCATCCCCTATCCTCATCGAGGATAGTCCTCCGCCATCCCCAATCCTAATCGATGATGATGTCCTCAATTCCGATGATGACATATAATCATCTACTCGTCCATCATTTCCTTTCCTTTCCTTCCAAGGAGTACACACTTTTTGGTTGGTGTACACGAGGCACTGCGAGCTGGGGCAGTGTCTTCTCCCTTCCTCTCCTCTTATTAGTTTTTTTTCCATAATAATCACTAGAATTTCTCCTAATAATCGCTCAGAGTTTCATTCTTGATGTTTTCGAATCTCAAACACTGTTCTACATTTCACCCCTCCATTTCATTTCTTCCAATTATAATATAGCAACAATCCCAGTTCTATATCATTCTTCCACAATGTCGAGTACAGGACCATCCAAGTACATGAAATAGATTCAACGTCTGATCATTTGAGTACAACCTTCGCTCAATTTCTGCAGCGAATCTATGATCTTCCTGATGATTTCGCAGAACGAGTGGAACAAGGTATTCAGGACGACATAGATGCTGTTGACGATAATAATGCGGATGATGTGATTAGTATATCATCTGATTCAGCTGATTATGACGACGACGACATCATGAGTATATCATCTGATTCAGATGACTACTATGAGGATGATATCATTAGTATATCATCTGATTCAGATGACGATACCATAATTATTGTTTCTGATGATGAGGAGCGTTAGTCCATATCATTGCATGGATTATAAAAAATTAACAGCCCTTTTCAGGGCTACAATTAAAGACTGAAACAATAAAAAAAATAGCTCTTTTCAGAGCTACATTAACTTTCAAACAGAAACAGATTCATACCATTGTTAACATTATGTTAACATTATAATCTCAACGAAATATATGTATGTGAAAGTATTCATCATTATATGCATATGAATGATTGACAAATGCAACTTCACTTTCATTTAAAGTAGTACTCATCATATGCATAGATATTCAATGACTATCAAATTCCAAATTTCGACTTTTCAGTCAAAGTAGTAATTATTTGTCATATAATGTATAGATATTCAAAGACTAACAAATTTCCAACTTAGACTTTTATTAGTCAAAGTATTCATTTGTCACATAATCTATGAATACTAATACAACTAACTACTGTTTGTGTGAATAATGTAGCCCTGAAAAGGGCTGTTGTTTTTTTTTTGACCAGTAGGTCACGGTTATTGTGCCACAGGTTGGACATTATTACATATAATACATGTAGATACTCGGGTGAAGTTTGTTAGTGGCCTCTCGCAAGCTTCACACCAATTCTGTCCCATTTCCATAATTGAGACAGTGTTGTGGGTGTTGACATGGGCATACCACCCTCCATTATTTGTTTCTATGCGAATAAAACCGAAAGCAGCACCAACATAGTTTTTTGTCTCTCCATCTATTGTGCTGATCAATACGTATGCATCCAATGCACAATACAAATCCAAGGGATCTTCCAGTGTCTCACTGACATTGAGTGTTCGCATACCGATCCTCATAGCACCATCACCTTCAGTTGTGTCAGCTTCTATCCCTTCATCATCTCCTTCTTCATCCATGACCCTCTCAAACTCCATCACGTCATCATCTTCGTCGCTTTGGTTGGCCTCGTTTTTCAACTTCGTCTATCTCATCTTCATCGACTTCCAAATCTTCTGCTTCAACTATTACTTCCTCTAGCGGAACATGGACATCCTCATCACTGATTCGTCTATCCAATTGTTTTCATCAACAGCAGCTATTCTATTTAATGCAGCATTTATTTTTGCAGAATTCATCTTGTTGTTGTTTGCTCACAGTTGTAGAGAGTGAATGAATGAACTCTAGGTTTGCAAGTCAACTTATATAGGAGGTGATGCGACTCCCACTTGACTCGTTTAGAGTGGAATAGTAGGAGAAGTTATCCCACTATACTTCCACATGATGTTGATTTGTATAAATAGAGATCGTAGGTATAGGAGAGAGCATTCAGAGTTTCTGTAAGTCATCTCTTTAATATTTCTAATCGAATTAGTAAAATGCCGTTTCCAAAAGAGTGGAATGAAAAACCAAAAGTGTGTGTCTACCAATGATGATTGCAGGGGCTATTGTGTGCTACTTTTGTCAAATAAGTAGACCTAAGGATTCAATCAATCCATGTACTGGTATGTGTAGTGATTGCGTGTGCGGATTCAACTATCGCCTCCTTCTCATCCACCGAAGCGAACAAAATCGGATTATCGTCAACAACAGTTACAGTGTCTGAAGTGTTCCGAACCTATAATATTTAACAATATAGGTATCTGTAGAAATATTTGTGGTACTGTGCTGCCGTTCCAACCCACTGCAACGTTGTTTGCGTTGTGATACATATTCCATGAATTGTTGGAATCATGTATGCAATGCATGTAGAAGTACTTGGGATCTGTGTGAGAAGGTGGTCAACTCTACCCCAATAGGAGAATCCATTTTTTTCAATGTGGTGTTTGACGCACGAGCAACAACTATTGAGGAATAGAGTCAAAGAACGTCCACATCCACAGAGACATATTAACATTTTCATTTTTTATTATCGTTATTGTCCTCTATTATTAATAAATATATATATATTTTGAATTTATTTGTATTATTTTCTAACATTTAAAAATACATGCATGCAACACAAAGTTTTCCTCTTAAATGACAAGATTGTTACATGCGTGAATAGTTTAGTGAGAGAGCGCATGTGCCAGTTGATGAAAGAGCGCATGCGCTAGTTTATTTTCTTCTATAAATGGTGAGGTCTCAGTAACATCATCACCTTTCCTATCCACATTCTATTGCTATCACATATCATTCCTCAGACCTTAATAATCATGAGCTCTATGCCGCTATTGATTGCTGAAGATGGTTCACCACTTGTTGATATCGATCAGACTGATTTTGAAAATATTCCAGTATTACATTTATCGAGTCAAGATTCGATAAATGATTTTGATATTAACGACTTCGTTAACTTTGCAGATGTGCCAGAACAAATGAGCAAATTATATTGAAAATCCGATCGTTCGCAATTATCATCACTCAACACCTTCATTACCCTTCTCTTGGTGTTGATAAGAAATCTAGAACAATCAAGAGGAAGGTTACTAAGGCATCTTCATCGATTGTCACTGACTTTAAAGAAAAGAAAGAATCCAAAAGTGTTGTGCGACAGAAAAACCCGCAACGAAAAGTGACAGATCGAAGAGGAAGCCAAAAGGTACTCCTAAAGAAATGAAGAGTGATTTGAAAGCTGAACCGCTATCTTCTTTCAGCCCCCTCCATCGGTTTGGGGAAATGAAAAGGAAAGCAAAATGCCGTCTTGTAAAGGCACAGATGACTATTGCTGAACTTGAAAAGAGTGAGCGAGCTATTAATGCTAATAATGAAACTCTTGAAGCATTAGATGCAAGATTGCATTAGCGAAGGTTGAATTGGCTAGAATGTCTAAAGATGCTGATGAACTCCGTTCAAAAATTGGTAAAGATAAGCAATTCCATCAACGTTCGAGAATGCAAGCTCAGGCTGAGCTTGAGGAGTCGACTAAGCTTTATGAGACAGCATTATCAGTGAGAGATAATGGCAAAAAGAGTTGGATACTGCATTTCAAAGTGACGGCGATTAGTTTTGGGAATGATAATGTGTTTTCAATATCGTGAGTTGAAAAATATAAGCGGGAATGGAGTATACAATTAATTTGGTTTGGTATACACAGAACATTGCGAATGGTTGGGCAATGTTTACCGCTGCAATATTTTCAGTTCACATACTTATAATTGAAATGAAAACAATAATGAACTTTAATATTACTTTATTCATAAAAGTCACTATTATATACATTTAAACCATATTTGATTCATCAATCCAAGAATTTTGTTCGCTAGGAAGGCCTAACCACTTTACATATACTTTATTTTTTCTTCTCTTCAACACCTTCTCAATCAGTATACGTCAGGATTCTCGGTTCGTAATAACTCTTCTTCGTAAAAACATCCTCTAACGGCTGTTCATTCATATCTTCAAGAATAAGTCGTTGGGATGGTTTTATTAATTTTAACAATCTTGAATAGCTCCGTGGTAAAATTCGCAGTGTAAGACTTTCAAAATAGTGTTTGTATTTACTTATACGTACAATATCATTTAATTGGAATTTGGGTTTACTTTGTCTTCCTCCAATTCCATTGATACCCTTGAATTTTAATTTGTTGTTGAATCAACATTGATGGGTGCCATACCTATTGTACGATGAACTTTATTATTATATCTACTAGTTATAATTGGAAGAATATCAAGCCATTTGTGGTGACCTCTCATCGAAAATTCCTTGTAGAGCCATGCCTTTATTGTACGAATCACTCTTTCTGCTATAGCTGCCTTCTGTGCTAAATGTTGAATAATGATTGATATTATATTCTCGCATGAGAGATGAGAAGCTTTTATTGAAAAATTCTTTCCCTTGATCGCTTTGTATGTGTTTGGGGGAGTATTTGGCTTCTTTCAGTACATGTTTCATTGCATTAGTTACTGTACTACCTGTTTTATCTTTAACTGCTACAGTCCACAGATATTGGGAGTAAACAATCTATCACTACAAGTATATATCGGTATCCTTCATTACTTTTTGATAAGGTTGCAGTTCAGCTAAATCTATTTGCCATAGATCTGCAAAACCTTTGGATGGGGTTATTCTTCTACGAAAATTACGTCTTGCAGGTTTATGTATTCATTAACAACTTGTCGTTTGACATCACTTATTCATAGTCATTCTATTTCAATATGATTAAAGAGAAAAGGTGATAATGTTACTGCATTGAATGATGATGTGACAGTGATCATTACATGTGAATATGTTAATATATTATACCTTCTTCACGTAATTCTTCAATTATTGAAATTATTTCATTATCATGTCCGGTATGGTCCGGCTGACTTTGAAGCTACCAATAGTCGTAGGCGAGCAACTAACTCTTTCGGTGAATTCCAGTACACATAATTCACAGGTTAGAATTATATATTTTCTCCATTTCACTCGTTTGAGTGCTCCACCAATTTTACTTCTACTTCTTATTGGATATTGTCGTGAGTCTAATAGAGGTTGATAACTTCACGAAATTTTTAGAATTTGTATTTTTAAAACCATTCTTCAGATGATATTGTTTATATGGAGCATTCGTTATTTTCAATATTTTGGAATATACTTGACGAGTTTCTTCATTATCAACATCTTGTGGATTCTTCAAAAAAATCATATCATACAATTCTGGACTACCTGCGTTCATATTTTTTCACTTTATTAGCATCCCAAAATGAAAATGTTTCCATCTTTGAAATTTACCACTAGGATTCCATTTTCAGCTTTTGTGTAATTGGATCCATACGTACGCCAAATGTTCCATCATATGCTGGATTTCTAGATTTAATATTATTCAAATGTTTCATCAAAACATCTTCACCACTTTCATTCATAACAGGTGAGATGTCAGGATCCGAGGAATCGATGTGGGACGATGATGGTGTTTCGAATAGAGTTGTTCTCATATCGTCTTGAAGTGTGCTCGTGTCACTATTCACAGATGATACACTACCAAAAGATGTTTTCTTCCTATTGGAGTACTCATGGGATATTTGAAGTAGATTGAAAGTTCCATGATTTGGTGATAACACTGGTGATTTAGAAGTAGCGTTTGATGATAAAACATTCAATGTTTCATTATGGGCTCATACAATCTTTCAAGTGTCGTACGATTTTCAATATTATCATTCTTGATAGAGTTGAATTTCTGCCTGACAGCTTCTGTTGTCTCTACTAGTTGACGTTTCAAATTTATTTCATTGTTTTTATTTCAGATCTTTTTTTGTATTCATAATGCTTTTTTTTTGAATTAAAGCTTAATTCGTGGTGAAGTGACCACTACAATATTCAGTGATCGAATAAGTTCCAAAAACAAGATCATGGGTATATAAAACTATCGAATCCTTTGCGATATCTACCTTCATCTATTTTTCTATCCTTATCAATGACTAGAAATCCATATTGGTCCTCCCAGCATTTAACACACATCAATTGGAATTGTTTGAATGTTACATGGGTGAAACATGATCTGAATAAATGTGATGTAAATTCGTCTCATCTTGTTTGAACATTATAATGAATTGGTATTGTCACGCACTAACTGTTTGGGTACCCGTGAATATGTCTGTGCTAGATAAAAACAATCAACATCCTTATGACGTCCCATACAGAAATATGATCTAATAATATCTTGCTTTTCACATATCACATCATCGAAAATGAAACAGAATTAGGCTTAGCGTCGGAGGGTTCCACTATTTCTGCATTATTGCTGAATGTATAAAAACCTAATCCTTTTATAGGTTCCAAACACTTCGCAAGTATGATATTTAGGTTGATTGAGTGATTTCGAATAGAGATACACATTTCTAAATCTCAGTCCTTGTGGATGTGTTAATAGTGATATCATTGCATTCGTCTTTCCACAATTTGAAGGTCCTATAATGAGTCCTCGAACTGATGATGGAAGTAGTGGACCATGTCTGAATACCCTTTGTCCATTCAATCCACAACCAAATTTCTCATCTAGATTATCTACAGCAAACTTTTCTTTCTGTTTTACAATGCGCATCGTGCCGTGGTTGGAGACTATATAAATGTTATTAGCTTATTCATTTCAATGTGTACCATCAAACGATACGGACGTATTGAAAGTGATCGTAAAATTAAAAGAGGTTGTGGTTTTGTAATGATTTAATAAACAAACTTCCTTTCGAATTACATCTACCGGAGGTTATCAATACTGTGGACCGGGTACAAAATTGAAACAACGTTTAGCTCGTAACGACCCTGGAATCAATAAATTAGATATTGAATGCAAAAAACACGATATTCAATATTCTAAGCATCCATCCGATCTTGCAGCAAGACATTTAGCCGACAAAGAACTGAATACAGCGCTTGGGATAGGGTTAAATCGAAGGACGCGAGTATTGGGGAAAGAGCAGCTGCATTACTTGTCACCAACATTATGAAAGCGAAAAGACATATGGGCATGGGTTGTAGTACCAATAAGAAAAAATGTAAGAGAAAACAAACGAAGAAAATAAAATTAAAAAAGTTGCATTTGGTGCTGGGATAGTCCATAAAGTGCGAAATGTATTGAAGAAAGCTGGTGGGAATCAATTTGTGACGAATAATAGCAAAAAAGCTATCACTGTGGCATTGCAGGCGGCACGTAAATACCTTAAAGCTGCCGGGAAAGAAGAAAATCCGCACACCACGCATAATTCCTGTTCCCAAGATCGGTGGACTTTTACCATTGATACCAATTTTTGCTGGACTATCCGCACTAGGAAGTTTGGCGGGAGCCGCTGCTGGTATTACCAAGGCGTGAATTCGGCAAAGCCAGCAGAGCGGCTTTAATGGAAGCCAATCGTCACAATAAAACCATGGAGGCTGTAGCATTAGGCAAACGCGGAAGTGGAATATATCTCAAAACCATTACCGTAAAGGTTTAGGACTATATTTAAAACCATACAAAGCCACAAACAAACAACAAAAAACTAAAACCCTACTCAGAGCCTCTTATGATCTCGATCTCAGTATATGCACAAAAAATGAAAATTCCACATTTTCGTGGTGTTTTTATGCGTGATAGATTACCATCTTCAGGTCCAAAACAAAACGAGACAGCTATTGTTAATTTAGATGGAATAGTGGACAGGAACACATTGGGTGGCATATAAAAAATGTGGGAAAGAAGTCACATATTTCGATAGTTTTGGAGATCTACCCCACCATTGGAATTGACTCGATTCTTTCGAAAATGTTCGAATGTAAAAATCAAATATAACTATGATCGACAACAGAAATTTAATACAGTTCTCTGTGGTCACTTGTGCTTGCAGTTTTCTCTCTAAATAATTTTCCAAATAAAAATGGATTCAACACCAAAACTGGATCGGGAGGCTATCAAGGGAATGGGGTTTTCACTTAGAATGTTTTCAAAATATGGTACCTGAAAAAAATGGATAAAGTGATGCTTGCAAATATGCCTAAGGAAGTGATACTTGCATGTGTTGCACTGAGATTGCATATGTTTGGGAAAAGTTGCCTAAGCATCTGCAAGATGACATCGATATAATGAAACATAGATATTGTTATGAGCACCACCACCACGATCAAAATTCAGAATCGGATGTTAATGACGGTCCTATACCTCGGAAATCTATGTGTTGTATTTGTAATATAGAGGATGTGAATATTGGTATCAATAAAAATGATACTTATTACATACAACACCTTCCAAAAAGTGTAAATTGTCTCAATGTGCTGTTGCTGTGTACAATAAATAAATTGAAATGTGTTTCAAATATTCATCAGTCATGTCACGAAAGTTCGAGCTACAAGCTGTCGGGACAAGTGTCTTGAGTGCGGATTTTTTTCCACCAATTGAATTGGATAGGAACAGTCGTTATGGATTAGGACTTTTGGGATTCTATGGGTGCAATACAATCAATAATATAACTGAAGCTAATAACTTAGTTAGTTTTAGAATCAGTAATGACAACTCATCGATACCCCAAAAGTTGACAATTGAAATTCCATGTGGTGCTTATGAAATAGAAGAGATCAATGCCGTCATACAGAAACATATCATGTTCAGATTGTTTCATGATAAAAAACCAAATGATGTCGTTGCAGATGATATTTTCTATCTACACGCCAATAATAATACATTCAATGTGAAATGCGATCCAAATATGAAATTGATCTGACACATCCAATTCAATAGCAGAAATGATGGGGTTCGCTCATGAAATATTTCCACCAAATCAGATACATGAATCATCATTACCAATAAACATTACAACTGTGAGACTTATCCGCTTAGATTGCAATATAATATCTGGTTCATATATAAATGGTGAAGAATCCCACATTCTTTTCTCATTCGATATTGATGTTGAACCTGGCTACAATCTCACTAAAGAACCACACAGTATTATATATATGCCTGTCAGTCCAGAAGGTCGTCAATTGATTCACAACATTACAGTGCGTATTTTGGATGAAAAAAATAACCTTATCGATTTTGGAAGTGAAGAAGAGATTTTCATTATTTGGAATTGAAGAAAATCGAATAACTTTGTTATGGGTTTCATTTATAATAGACAAAATCGCATTGAACAATCCCAAACGAGTTGCACTATCAAAAAGAAAGGTGTGCATAAAAAGAAGCTCATTCCACAAGTGTATGCTAAACAGTTAGCACATAACGCTCTGTCTGTGAGTGATCTTAAATTTTTGAAACGATTGGATTGAAAGTGAGAAAATAACAATGGTGCTCGAAACAAACAATGAAAAGTTGAATATATTCAATGAACCAGTGCTCGATCATTCTCTCATAAGTTTACATGAGCACACATATAAGCCCTATGGATCACCGCTATCAGGAATTCGGATGAAATCAGAATTGCAATCAATAATCAAGATGTTATACTAGATATTGCCGAGAGCTTCATTTACATAGAAGGTAAATTCACCCCCAAAGATGTAGCGAAAACATGCTATCTCTCGAATAATGCAATTGCATTTCTCTTTGACGAAATTCGTTATGAAATGGGAGGTGAACAAGTGGCTGTTGTTAGAAAACCTGGGATAACATCTACAATGAAACCATGATATCATTTGGACAATCTCATGCTAACACATTATTGACATCTGGTTGGGGACTTTCACAATTGAAGCAAGATATCTTGGATACAAACAGTCATGTTTTTAGTGGAAAACTACCACTGAATATTTGATGGGTTTTGCTGAAGATTACACAAAAGTATCTTGAATGCAAAACAGGAATTGATTTTGATTATCGCTCGATCATTCAAAAAATCATATAGAGTGAGGTTGATGCTGATTTGGAAATAAATAAAATCGAAGGAAAATAAGGCATATTGTACCAGATGATAAACACAAGCTCAACTTTGAGTAGAATAAACAAAAGCGGTCTGAATGCCAAAATCAAGTTGGCGTATCGTATGTGGGACCTCTATGAACTACCATCATTACGTGGGACTTCTTCAGACATATGGGCCATCAAACAACTAAGCATTGGAAACTCCTCGTTTTGTCATCATCGCATTCCAAAGTACTACCACATCTGAAGATAGAACACAAGATATTACAAAATTCACAACTGCTGATATCAATAGTATTCGAGTATACTTGAATTCTGAAGTTTATCCATATGAGCGTTGGAATTTGAATTTCGATAAAAAACTTGATGCTCCTGCTTATTATGCTTTTGAGAGTTTCCAGCGAAGTTATTATGATAAAGATATGAGTGAACCTCTGATGGACATTGGACAATTTAGAGAGAATCCACTATTCGTCATCGATTGTTCCCATCAACCGAATGCAACAAAATCATCAACTATTGAATAAAGATTGAGTTTGAGACGAGGAAGACCAAGTTTCCAGACAACAATAAAGTATATGCATTAATTTTGCATGATACAGTTTTAACATACAATGCATTGGATGGTTCAGTTCATAGCAGATATTGACACTTTTTTTTTCACTCTATCATGTACTGTTTTATGATCTTTTTTTTTTATTTGTAACTGACTTATATCATGTATTGTATTTTATATCATATTTATTGTTTTGTAATCATTTTCTATTGTATTTCATCAGATTTAAATAAATAAAACATGAAAATAATACAAAGTTTTTTATTTGACATTATTTATGATTCACAGGAACATACAGACTATCTAAAAAACTTCTTCTCATAATCATCATTTTCGCGACCATCTTCAATTTCCTCTCGATTTTCATATTCAATTCAAAGTGATGAATAATCCATTCTGGCAAGTATGGTTGGAGGCTATACAGGAATCTTCTTAGGTTCAGTTCAATCATAACCTCACAAAGTTGCACAATTCCATTCATTATCCAAAAAATTTGTTGCAAACTTCTGCACCACTCAATAGTTCTCAGCATCACGAAGGCATAATTCGATTTGTTTTTCATCATAGCATACACTCATATCATAAACGCTTGCATGTTCGGATCACCCAACACCTTCAATTTAGACGACAAATGTTGAACGATGATTTGAGATCTACAATATCGACCCAATCTTGACTTGCGTACTGCATCCACATCTTTAAATGGTGGAACTGAAATCGACAAAAAAAAAAAACAATAAGCAACCTCAATTTTTCAGTGATATAATACTCACATTCCCATTTTACTTGTAGTTACAAAGTGAGTGTATTCAACTAAGTTAGTAATGTTTATATTTCCATATAATTATCATCTAATATATGAATATTAATAAAACAATAAGAAATTCATTATAATTACTATTATTCAATCATATTGAATTTGACTAGAGTTATCGTTTTCACACCAAAAAAAACTTTGTAAGCTATGACCTAAGAAATTCACTATAAATTATTACTATTATTCAATCATATTGAATTTGACTAGAGATCGCGTTTTCATGCCAGCAAAATTTGTTGGCTCTGTCCTAAATACATCATAGTATATTTACCACCTGATGAGTTGATACAAGATATATCGTCATCACTGAATTGCAACGAAATACGTTTTGGTAGCCATTTTTTAAATAATTTATCATTGCTCACATCTTGCAAAGTTAATAAAATTGATTTACCAAATCGTGTAGAATAAGTTGACATATTTAATTATGTACACTTCATCAATTGGCAATGATGATAAGGCCTTTTGCTCTAGTATTTCAACCTCCTGTACAATCAAATTATTAATTTTATTCAAGTCTACTTTTGAAACGGACATGATGAAA
This sequence comes from Leptinotarsa decemlineata, assembly GCF_025532065.1. Classification (NCBI taxonomy): domain Eukaryota; kingdom Metazoa; phylum Arthropoda; class Insecta; order Coleoptera; family Chrysomelidae; genus Leptinotarsa; species Leptinotarsa decemlineata. Next base: position 1,009 of record NW_027412673.1, on the reverse strand, counting down.
ATATATATGAAAATATAAACAATTTCCAACAGACAAATACACTCACCGTCTTCCTTCTATTACGAACTGAATAACACTCTACCAATTGCTAACTGCTGCAGATATATTCGTCTACTGATTCATAGTGTGCAGGCATTTCTTTTATATTAAACAGTGTGAGTCACCCCACCATGAAACCGTGAAAGATTCACATTGCTAGTTGCTATCCACTAGAGATGCCTGAGTCACAGCCAAGCCCATCTCCCAACTTGATGCGATAACAGTTGACGGTACGAGCAAGCAGTGGTCGTTGCGGTCTCGGAGAGGGTAGACGCTAGGCAAACGGTCCTCGGCTGCCGTTGTGTCACCATCGATAGCGGGGCTAGAGCGAACCTTATCGCTTCGGGAGAGGTGAGGGCAGACCGATGAATACGCATTACTCTGCCACAGTCGTGGAGTGAACATGTCGCTCTCTAGCCGTTGAACGGTTATTGCTGTGACGTCACTCCACTACTAACTTGGTGCCCTAACACCGATGGAGCATTTATTACTTGGAGGATCTTCGAAGTATGCAGACGTATGTTTGTACATAGACAAACAAGCACATGATGAAACCCTGTACCGTGCATTCTCCTACACACACACATAAACACACAAAAATCTCATATGAAAAAAAAATCTGAACGATCCATGCACCAGACACTTCAAGGTCACAACGCCTTGACTTCACTGCACAACAAAAAAAAACTTCACCAAACAAAAACCAATAAAAAAAGCAATTAATACGTCATAGTGGTGGGGGGAGGCCGAGAATCAGCTGTAAACAACTACTCTCGAAGCTGACAGTTGAACTTGAATAATAAATTGAATGCACAGCCAAACGTTATAGTCTCAGTAGCTGAGACCATATATAATGAAAGGAGAATAATATTTGTGGATATTCATATTTCATGAAATTATTAATCTCCAATATTCTGAAACAAAGCTAGACTGTTCGAGTATTATGAATAATAATGAACAAATTACAGTC
>NW_027412672.1:0-11140 GCF_025532065.1 Leptinotarsa decemlineata | reverse complement strand
TAGTTGTTTACAGCTGATCTCGGCCTCCCCCCACCACTGACGTATATTCATTGCTTTTTTTATTGTTGTTGTTTGGTGAAGTTTTTTTGTTGTGCAGTGAAGTCAAGGCGTTGTGACCTTGAAGTGTTGGTGCATGGATCGTTCAGATTTTTTTTTCATATGAGATTTTGTGTGTTTATGTTGTGTTGTGTGTAGGAGAATGCACGGTAAGGGTTTCATCATGTGCTTGTTTGTCTATGTACAAACATACGTCTGCATACTTCGAAGATCCTCCAAGTATAAATGCTCCATCGGTTTAGGGCACCAAGTTAGTAGTGGAGTGACGTCACAGCAATAACCGTTCAACGGCTAGAGAGCGACATGTTCACTCCACGACGTGTGGCAGAGTAATGCGTATTCATCGGTCTGCCCTCACCTCTCCTGAAGCGATGAAGGTTCGCTCTACCCCGCTATCGATGTGACACAACGGCAGCCGAGGACTGTTTGCCTAGCGTCTACCCTCTCCGAGACCGCAACGACCACTGCTTGCTCGTACGGCAACTGTTATCGCATCAAGTTGGGAGATGGGCTTGGCTGTGACGTCAGGCATCTCTAGTGGATAGCAACTAGCAATGTGAATCTTTCACGGTTTCATGGGGGGGTGACTCACACTGTTTAATATAAAAGAAATGCCTGGCACACTATGAAATCAGTAGACGAATATATCTGCAGCAGTTAGCAATTGGTAGAGTGTTATTCAGTTCGTAATAGAAGGAAGACGGTGAGTGTATTTGTCTGTTGGAAATTGTTTATATTTTCATATATATTTTCATCATGTCCGTTTCAAAAGTAGACTTGAATAAAATTAATAATTTGATTGTACAGGAGGTTGAAATACTAGAGCAAAAGGCCTTATCATCATTGCCAATTGATGAAGTGTACATAATTAAAAATATGTCAACTTATTCTACACGATTTGGTAAATCAATTTTATTAACTTTGCAAGATGTGAGCAATGATAAATTATTTAAAAATGGCTACCAAAACGTATTTCGTTGCAATTCAGTGATGACGATATATCTTGTATCAACTCATCAGGTGGTAAATATACGATGATGTATTTAGGACAGAGCCAACAAAGTTTTGCTGGCATGAAAACGCGATCTCTAGTCAAATTCAATATGATTGAATAATAGTAATAATTTATAGTGAATTCTTTAGGTCATAGCTTACAAAGTTTTTTTGGTGTGAAAACGATAACTCTAGTCAAATTCAATATGATTGAATAATAATAGTAATTATAATGAATTTCTTATTGTTTTATTAATATTCATATATTAGATGATAATTATATGGAAATATAAACATTACTAACTTAGTTGAATACACTCACTTTGTAACTACAAGTAAAATGGGAATGTGAGTATTATATCACTGAAAAAATGGAGGTTGCTTATTGTTTTTTTTTGTTCGATTTCAGTTCCACCATTTAAAGATGTGGATGCAGTACGCAAGTCAAGATTGGGTCGATATTGTAGATCTCAAATCATCGGTTCAACATTTGTCGTCTAAATTGAAGGTGTTGGGTGATGGAGCCGAACATGCAAGCGTTTATGATATGATGATGTATGCTATGATGAAAAACAAATCGAATTATGCCTTCGTGATGCTGAGAACTATTGGAGTGGTGCAGAAGTTTGCAACAAATTTTTGGATAATGAATTGGAATTGTGGCAACTTTGTGAGGTTATGATTGAACTGAACCTAAGAAGATTCCTGTATAGCCTCCAACCATACTTGCCAGAATGGATTATTCATCATTGAATTGAATGATGAAAATCGAGAGGAAATTGAAGATGGTCGCGAAAATGATGATTATGAGGAAGAAGTTATTTTAGATAGTCTGTATGTTCCTGTAAATCATAAATAATGTCAAATAAAAAACTTTGTATTATTTTCATGTTTTATTTATTTAAATCTGATGAAATACAATAGAAAATGATTACAAAACAATAAATATGATATAAAATACAATACATGATATAAGTCAGTTACAAATAAAAAAAAAAGATCATAAAACAGTACATGATAGAGTGAAAAAAAAAGTGTCAATATCTGCTATGAACTGAACCATCCAATGCATTGTATGTTAAAACTGTATCATGCAAAATTAATGCATATACTTTAGTGTTGTCTGGAAACTGGTCTTCCTCGTCTCAAACTCAATCTTTATATCAATAGTTGATGATTTTGTTGCATTCGGTTGATGGGAACAATCGATGACGAATAGTGGATTCTCTCTAAATTGTCCAATGTCCATCAGAGGTTCACTCATATCTTTATCATAATAACTTCGCTGGAAACTCTCAAAAGCATAATAAGCAGGAGCATCAAGTTTTTTATCGAAATTCAAATTCCAACGCTCATATGGATAAACTTCAGAATTCAAGTATACTCGAATACTATTGATATCAGCAGTTGTGAATTTTGTAATATCTTGTGTTCTATCTTCAGATGTGGTAGTACTTTGGAATGCGATGATGACAAAACGAGGAGTTTCCAATGCGTTAGTTGTTTTGATGGCCCATATGTCTGAAGAAGTCCCACGTAATGATGGTAGTTCATAGAGGTCCCACATACGATACGCCAACTTGATTTTGGCATTCAGACCGCTTTTGTTTATTCTACTCAAAAGTTTGAGCTTGTGTTTATCATCTGGTACAATATGCCTTATTTTCCATTCGATTTTATTTATTTCCAAATCAGCATCAACCTCACCTATATATGAGTTTTTGAATGATCGAGCGATAATCAAAATCAATTCCTGTTTGGCATTCAAGATACTTTTGTTGTAATCTTCAGCAAAACCCATCAAATATTTCAGTGGTAGTTTTCCACTAAAAACATGACTGTTTGTATCCAAGATATCTTGCTTCAATTGTGAAAGTCCCCAACCAGATGTCAATAATGTGTTAGCATGAGATTGTCCAAATGATATCATGGTTTTCATTGTAGATGTTATCCCAGGTTTTCTAACAACAGCCACTTGTTCACCTCCCATTTCATAACGAATTTCGTCAAAGAGAAATGCAATTGCATTATTCGAGAGATAGCATGTTTTCGCTACATCTTTGGGGGTGAATTTACCTTCTATGTAAATGAAGCTCTCGGCAATATCTAGTATAACATCTTGATTATTGATTGCAATTCTGATTTCATCCGAATTCCTGAATAGCGGTGATCCATAGGGCTTATATGTGTGCTCATGTAAACTTATGAGAGAATGATCGAGCACTGGTTCATTGAATATATTCAACTTTTCATTGTTTGTTTCGAGCACCATTGTTATTTTCTCACTTTCAATCCAATCGATTTCAAAAATTTAAGATCACTCACAGACAGAGCGTTATGTGCTAACTGTTTAGCATACACTTGTGGAATGAGCTTCTTTTTATGCACACCTTTCTTTTTGATAGTGCAACTCGTTTGGGATTGTTCAATGCGATTTTGTCTATTATAAATGAAACCCATAACAACAGTTATTCGATTTTCTTCAATTCCAAAATAATGAAAATCTCTTCTTCACTTCCAAAATCGATAAGGTTATTTTTTTCATCCAAAATACGCACTGTAATGTTGTGAATCAATTGACGACCTTCTGGACTGACAGGCATATATATAATACTGTGTGGTTCTTTAGTAAGATTGTAGCCAGGTTCAACATCAATATCGAATGAGAAAAGAATGTGGGATTCTTCACCATTTATATATGAACCAGATATTATATTGCAATCTAAGCGGATAAGTCTCACAGTTGTAATGTTTATTGGTAATGATGATTCATGTATCTGATTTGGTGGAAATATTTCATGAGCGAACCCCATCATTTCTGCTATTGAATTTGGATGTGTCAGATCAATTTCATATTTGGATCGCATTTCACATTTGAATGTATTATTATTGGCGTGTAGATAGAAAATATCATCTGCAACGACATCATTTGGTTTTTTATCATGAAACAATCTGAACATGATATGTTTCTGTATGACGGCATTGATCTCTTCTATTTCATAAGCACCACATGGAATTTCAATTGTCAACTTTTGGGGTATCGATGAGTTGTCATTACTGATTCTAAAACTAACTAAGTTATTAGCTTCAGTTATATTATTGATTGTATTGCATCCATAGAATCCCAAAAGTCCTAATCCATAACGACTGTTCCTATCCAATTCAATTGGTGGAAAAAAATCCGCACTCAAGACACTTGTCCCGACAGCTTGTAGCTCGAACTTTCGTGACATGACTGATGAATATTTTGAAACACATTTCAATTTATTATTGTACACAGCAACAGCACATTTGAGACAATTTACACTTTTTGGAAGGTGTTGTATTGTAATAAGTATCATTTTTATTGATACCAATATTCACATCCTCTATATTACAAATACAACACATAGATTTCCGAGGTATAGGACCGTCATTAACATCCGATTCTGAATTTTGATCGTGGTGGTGGTGCTCATAACAATATCTATGTTTCATTATATCGATGTCATCTTGCAGATGCTTAGGCAACTTTTCCCAAACATATGCAATCTCATGTGCAACACATGCAAGTATCACTTCCTTAGGCATATTTGCAAGCATCACTTTATCCATTTTTTTCAAGGTACCATATTTTGAAAACATTCTAAGTGAAAACCCCATTCCCTTGATAGCCTCCCGATCCAGTTTTGGTGTTGAATCCATTTTTATTTGGAAATTATTTAGAGAGAAACTGCAAGCACAAGTGACCACAGAGAACTGTATTAAATTTCTGTTGTCGATCATAGTTATATTTGATTTTTACATTCGAACATTTTCGAAAGAATCGAGTCAATTCCAATGGTGGGGGTAGATCTCCAAAACTATCGAAATATGTGACTTCTTTCCCACATTTTTTATATGCCACCCAATGTGTTCCTGGTCCACTTATTCCATCTAAATTAACAATAGCTGTCTCGTTTTGTTTTGGACCTGAAGATGGTAATCTATCACGCATAAAAAACACCACGAAAATGTGGAATTTTCATTTTTTGTGCATAATAACTGAGATCGAGATCAGTAAGAGGCCTCTGAGGTAGGGGTTCAATTAGTTTTTTGTTTTGTTTGTGGCTTTGTATGGGTTTTAAATATAGTCCTAAACCTTTACGGTATGGTTTGAGATATATTCCACTTCCGCGTTGCCTAATGCTACAGCCTCCATGGTTTTATTGTGACGATTGGCTTCCATTAAAGCCGCTCTGCTGGCTTTTGCCGAATTCACGGCCTTGGTAATACCAGCAGCAGCTCCCGCCAAACTTCCTAGTGCGGATAGTCCAGCAAAAATTGGTATCAATGGTAAAAGTCCACCGATCTTGGGAACAGGAATTATGCGTGGTGTGCGGATTTTCTTCTTTCCACCGGCAGCTTTAAGGTATTTACGTGCCGCCTGCAATGCCACAGTGATAGCTTTTTTGCTATTATTCGTCACAAATTGATTCCCACCAGCTTTCTTCAATACATTTCGCACTTTATGGACTATCCCAGCACCAAATGCAACTTTTTTAATTTTATTTTTCTTCGTTTGTTTCCTCTTACATTTTTTCTTATTGGTACTACAACCCATGCCCATATGTCTTTTCGCTTTCATAATGTTGGTGACAAGTAATGCAGCTGCTCTTTCCCCAATACTCGCGTCCTTCGATTTAACCCTATCCCAAGCGCTGTATTCAAGTTCTTTGTCGGCTAAATGTCTTGCTGCAAGATCGGATGGATGCTTAGAATATTGAATATCGTGTTTTTTGCATTCAATATCTAATTTATTGATTCCAGGGTCGTTACGAGCTAAACGTTGTTTCAATTTTGTACCCGGTCCACAGTATTGATAACCTCCGGTAGATGTAATTCGAAAGGAAGTTTGTTTATTAAATCATTAACAAAACCACAACCTCTTTTAATTTTACGATCACTTTCAATACGTCCGTATCGTTTGATGGTACACATTGAAATGAATAAGCTAATAACATTTATATAGTCTCCAACCACGGCACGATGCGCATTGTAAAACAGAAAGAAAAGTTTGCTGTAGATAATCTAGATGAGAAATTTGGTTGTGGATTGAATGGACAAAGGGTATTCAGACATGGTCCACTACTTCCATCATCAGTTCGAGGACTCATTATAGGACCTTCAAATTGTGGAAAGACGAATGCAATGATATCACTATTAACACATCCACAAGGACTGAGATTTAGAAATGTGTATCTCTATTCGAAATCACTCAATCAACCTAAATATCAGTACTTGCGAAGTGTTTTGGAACCTATAAAAGGATTAGGTTTTTATACATTCAGCAATAATGCAGAAATAGTGGAACCCTCCGACGCTAAGCCTAATTCTGTTTTCATTTTCGATGATGTGATATGTGAAAAGCAAGATATTATTAGATCATATTTCTGTATGGGACGTCATAAGGATGTTGATTGTTTTTATCTAGCACAGACATATTCACGGGTACCCAAACAGTTAGTGCGTGACAATACCAATTTCATTATAATGTTCAAACAAGATGAGACGAATTTACATCACATTTATTCAGATCATGTTTCACCCGATGTAACATTCAAACAATTCCAATTGATGTGTGTTAAATGCTGGGAGGACCAATATGGATTTCTAGTCATTGATAAGGATAGAAAAATAGATGAAGGTAGATATCGCAAAGGATTCGATAGTTTTATATACCATGATCTTGTTTTTGGAACTTATTCGATCACTGAATATTGTAGTGGTCACTTCACCAACGAATTAAGCTATAATTCAAAAAAAGGGCATTATGAATACAAAAAAAGATCCTGAAAATAAAAACAATGAAATAAATTTGAAACGTCAACTAGTAGAGACAACAGAAGCTGTCAGGCAGAAATTCAACTCTATCAAGAATGATAATATTGAAAATCGTACGACACTTGAAAGATTGTATGAGCCCATAATGAAACCATTGAATGTTTTATCATCAAACGCTACTTCTAAATCACCAGTGTTATCACCAAATCATGGAACTGTTCAATCTACTTCAAATTATCCCATGAGTACTCCAATAGGAAGAAAACAATCTTTTGGTAGTGTATCATCTGTGAATAGTGACACGAGCACACTTCAAGACGATATGAGAACAACTCTATTCGAAACACCATCATCGTCCCACATCGATTCCTCGGATCCTGACATCTCACCTGTTATGAATGAAAGTGGTGAAGATGTTTTGATGAAACATTTGAATAATATAAAATCTAGAAATCCAGCATATGATGGAACATTTGGCGTACGTATGGATCCAATTACACAAAAGCTGAAAATGGGAAGTCTAGTGGTAAATTTCAAAGATGGAAACATTTCATTTTGGGATGCTAATAAAGTGAAAAAATATGAATGCGCAGGTAGTCCAGAATTGTATGATATGATTTTTTTGAAGAATCCACAAGATGTTGATAATGAAGAAACTCGTCAAGTATATTCCAAAATATTGAAAATAACGAATGCTCCATATAAACAATATCATCTGAAGAATGGTTTTAAAAATACAAATTCTAAAAAATTTCGTGAAGTTATCAAACCTCTATTAGACTCACGACAATATCCAATAAGAAGTAGAAGTAAAATTGGTGGAGCACTCAAACGAGTGAAAATGGAGAAAATATATAATTCTAAACCTGTGAATTATGTGTACTGGAATTCACCGAAAGAGTTAGTTGCTCGCCTACGACTATTGGTAGCTTCAAAGTCAGCCGGACATACCGGACATGATAATGAAATAATTTCAATAATTGAAGAATTACGTGAAGAAGGTATAATATATTAACATATTCACATGTAATGATCACTGTCACATCATCATTCAATGCAGTAACATTATCACCTTTTCTCTTTAATCATATTGAAATAGAATGACTAATGAAATAAGTGATGTCAAACGACAAGTTGTTAATGAATTACATAAACCTGCAAGACGTAATTTTCGTAGAAGAATAACCACCATCAAAGGTTTTGCAGATCTATGGCAAATAGATTAGCTGAACTGCAACCTTATGCAAAAAGTAATGAAGGATACCGATATATACTTGTAGTGATAGATTGTTACTCCAAATATCTGTGGACTGTAGCAGTTAAAGATAAAACAGGTAGTACAGTAACTAATGCAATGAAACATGTACTGAAAGAAGCCAAATACTCCCCCAAACACATACAAAGCGATCAAGGGAAAGAATTTTTCAATAAAAGCTTCTCATCTCTCATGCGAGAAATATAATATCAATCATTATTCAACATTTAGCACAAAGAAGGCAGCTATAGCAGAAAGAGTGATTCGTACAATAAAGGCATGGCTCTACAAGGAATTTTCGATGAGAGGTCACCACAAATGGCTTGATATTCTTCCAATTATAACTAGTAGATATAATAATAAAGTTCATCGTACAATAGGTATGGCACCCATCAATGTTGATTCAACAACAAAATAAAATTCAAGGGTATCAATGGAATTGGAGGAAGACAAAGTAAACCCAAATTCCAATTAAATGATATTGTACGTATAAGTAAATACAAACATATTTTTGAAAAGTCTTACACTGCGAATTTTACCACGGAGCTATTCAAGATTGTTAAAATTAATAAAACCATCCCAACGACTTATAATCTTGAAGATATGAATGAACAGCCGATTAGAGGATGTTTTTACGAAGAAGAGTTATTACGAACCGAGAATCCTGACGTATATCTGATTGAGAAGGTGTTGAAGAGAAGAAAAAATAAAGTATATGTAAAGTGGTTAGGCCTTCCTAGCGAACAAAATTCTTGGATTGATGAATCAAATATGGTTTAAATGTATATAATAGTGACTTTTATGAATAAAGTAATATTAAAGTTCATTATTGTTTTCATTTCAATTATAAGTATGTGAACTGAAAAATATTGCAGCGGTAAACATTGCCCCAGCCATTCGCAATGTTCTGTGTATACCAAACCAAATTAATTGTATACTCCATTCCCGCTTATATTTTTCAACTCACGATATTGAAAACACATTATCATTCCCAAAACTAATCGCCGTCACTTTGAAATGCAGTATCCAACTCTTTTTGCCAATTATCTCTCACTGATAATGCTGTCTCATAAAGCTTAGTCGACTCCTCAAGCTCAGCCTGAGCTTGCATTCTCGAACGTTGATGGAATTGCTTATCTTTACCAATTTTTGAACGGAGTTCATCAGCATCTTTAGACATTCTAGCCAATTCAACCTTCGCTAATGCAATCTTGGCATCTAATGCTTCAAGAGTTTCATTATTAGCATTAATAGCTCGCTCACTCTTTTCAAGTTCAGCAATAGTCATCTGTGCCTTTACAAGACGGCATTTTGCTTTCCTTTTCATTTCCCCAAACCGATGGAGGGGCTGAAAGAAGATAGCGGTCAGCTTTCAAATCACTCTTCATTTCTTTAGGAGTACCTTTTGGCTTCCTCTTCGATCTGTCACTTTTCGTTGCGGGTTTTTTCTGTCGCACAACACTTTTGGATTCTTTCTTTTCTTTAAAGTCAGTGACAATCGATGAAGATGCCTTAGTAACCTTCCTCTTGATTGTTCTAGATTTCTTATCAACACCAAGAGGAAGGGTAGATGAAGAGTGTTTGAGTGATGATAATTGCGAAACGATCGGATTTTCAATAATAATTGCTCATTTGGTTCTGGCACATCTGCAAAGTTAACGAAGTCGTTAATATCAAAATCATTTATCGAATCTTGACTCGATAAATGTAATACTGGAATATTTTCAAAATCAGTCTGATCGATATCAACAAGTGGTGAACCATCTTCAGCAATCAATGCGGCATAGAGCTCATGATTATTAAGGTCTGAGGAATGATATGTGATAGCAATAGAATGTGGATAGGAAAGGTGATGATGTTACTGAGACCTCACCATTTATAGAAGAAAATAAACTAGCGCATGCGCTCTTTCATCAACTGGCACATGCGCTCTTCACTAAACTATTCACGCATGTAACAATCTTTGTCATTTAAGAGGAAAACTTTGTGTTGCATGCATGTATTTTTAAATGTAGAAAATAATACAAATAATTCAAAAATATATATATTTATTAATAATAGAGGACAATAACGATAATAAAAAATGAAAAATGTTAATATGTCTCTGTGGATGTGGAACGTTCTTTGACTATTTCCTCAATAGTTGTTGCTCGTGCGTCAAACACCAACATTGAAAAAAAATGGATTCTCCTATTGGGTAGAGTTGACCAACCTTCTCACACAGATCCCAAGTACTTCTACATGCATTGCATACATGATTCCAAACAATTCATGGAATATGTATCACAACGCAAACAACGTTGCAGTGGAGTTGGAACGGCAGCACAGATACCACAAATATTTCTACAGATACCTATATTGTTAAATATTATAGGTTCGGAACACTTCAGACACTGTAACTGTTGTTGACGATAATCCGATTTTGTTCGCTTCGGTGGATGAGAAGGAGGCGATAGTTGGTGAATCCGCAAACGCAATCACTACACATACCAGTACATGGATTGATTGAATCCTTAGGTCTACTTATTTGACAAAAGTAGCACACAATAGCCCCTGCAATCATCATTGGGTAGACACACACTTTTTTTTTCATTCCACTCTTTTGGACAACGGCATTTTACTAATTCGATTAAAATATTAAGAGGATGACTTAACAGAAACTCTGAATGCTCTCTCCTATACCTACGATCTCTATTTATACAAATCAACATCATGTGGAAGTATAGTGGGATAACTTCTCCTACTATTCCACTCTAAACGAGTCAAGTGGGAGTCGCAATCACCTCCTATATAAGTTGACTTGCAACCTATAGTTCATTCATTCACTCTCTACAACTGTGAGCAAACAACAACAAGATGAATTCTGCAAAAATAAATGCTGCATTAAATTGATAATAGCTGTGTTGATGAAAACAATTGGATAGACGAATCAGATGATGAGATGTCAATGTTCCGCTAGAGGAAGTAAATAGTTGAAGCAGAGATGTTGGAGTCGATGAAGATGAGATAGACGAAGTTGAAAACGAGGCCCCA
>NW_027412671.1:0-20591 GCF_025532065.1 Leptinotarsa decemlineata | reverse complement strand
CTCCCTAAGTAGTTGTTTACAGCTGATTCTCGGCCTCCCCCACCACTATGACGTATTAATTGCTTTTTTTATTGGTTGTTGTTTGTGAAGTTTTTTTTGTTGTGCAGTGAAGTCAAGGCGTTGTGACCTTGAAGTGTCTGGTGCATGGATCGTTCAGATTTTTTTTTCATATGAGATTTTGTGTGTTTATGTGTGTGTGTAGGAGAATGCACGGTACAGGGTTTCATCATGTGCTTGTTTGTCTATGTACAAACATACGTCTGCATACTTCGAAGATCCTCCAAGTAATAAATGCTCCATCGGTGTTAGGGCACCAAGTTAGTAGTGGAGTGACGTCACAGCAATAACCGTTCAACGGCTAGAGAGCGACATGTTCACTCCACGACGTGTGGCAGAGTAATGCGTATTCATCGGTCTGCCCTCACCTCTCCGAAGCGATGAAGGTTCGCTCTAGCCCCGCTATCGATGGTGACACAACGGCAGCCGAGGACCGTTTGCCTAGCGTCTACCCTCTCCGAGACCGCAACGACCACTGCTTGCTCGTACCGGCAACTGTTATCGCATCAAGTTGGGAGATGGGCTTGGCTGTGACGTCAGGCATCTCTAGTGGATAGCAACTAGCAATGTGAATCTTTCACGGTTTCATGGTGGGGGTGACTCACACTGTTTAATATAAAAGAAATGCCTGGCACACTATGAAATCAGTAGACGAATATATCTGCAGCAGTTAGCAATTGGTAGAGTGTTATTCAGTTCGTAATAGAAGGAAGACGTGAGTGTATTTGTCTGTTGGAAATTGTTTATATTTTCATATATATTTTCATCATGTCCGTTTCAAAAGTAGACTTGAATAAAATTAATAATTTGATTGTACAGGAGGTTGAAATACTAGAGCAAAAGGCCTTATCATCATTGCCAATTGATGAAGTGTACATAATTAAAAATATGTCAACTTATTCTACACGATTTGGTAAATCAATTTTATTAACTTTGCAAGATGTGAGCAATGATAAATTATTTAAAACATGGCTACCAAAACGTATTTCGTTGCAATTCAGTGATGACGATATATCTTGTATCAACTCATCAGGTGGTAAATATACGATGATGTATTTAGGACAGAGCCAACAAAGTTTTGCTGGCATGAAAACGCGATCTCTAGTCAAATTCAATATGATTGAATAATAGTAATAATTTATAGTGAATTTCTTTAGGTCATAGCTTACAAAGTTTTTTTGGTGTGAAAACGATAACTCTAGTCAAATTCAATATGATTGAATAATAATAGTAATTATAATGAATTTCTTATTGTTTTATTAATATTCATATATTAGATGATAATTATATGGAAATATAAACATTACTAACTTAGTTGAATACACTCACTTTGTAACTACAAGTAAAATGGGAATGTGAGTATTATATCACTGAAAAATTGGAGGTTGCTTATTGTTTTTTTTTTCGATTTCAGTTCCACCATTTAAAGATGTGGATGCAGTACGCAAGTCAAGATTGGGTCGATATTGTAGATCTCAAATCATCGGTTCAACATTTGTCGTCTAAATTGAAGGTGTTGGGTGATGGAGCCGAACATGCAAGCGTTTATGATATGAGTGTATGCTATGATGAAAACAAATCGAATTATGCCTTCGTGATGCTGAGAACTATTGGAGTGGTGCAGAAGTTTGCAACAAATTTTTGGATAATGAATTGGAATTGTGGCAACTTTGTGAGGTTATGATTGAACTGAACCTAAGAAGATTCCTGTATAGCCTCCAACCATACTTGCCAGAATGGATTATTCATCACTTTGAATTGAATGATGAAAATCGAGAGGAAATTGAAGATGGTCGCGAAAATGATGATTATGAGGAAGAAGTTATTTTAGATAGTCTGTATGTTCCTGTAAATCATAAATAATGTCAAATAAAAAACTTTGTATTATTTTCATGTTTTATTTATTTAAATCTGATGAAATACAATAGAAAATGATTACAAAACAATAAATATGATATAAAATACAATACATGATATAAGTCAGTTACAAATAAAAAAAAAAGATCATAAAACAGTACATGATAGAGTGAAAAAAAAAAGTGTCAATATCTGCTATGAACTGAACCATCCAATGCATTGTATGTTAAAACTGTATCATGCAAAATTAATGCATATACTTTAGTGTTGTCTGGAAACTTGGTCTTCCTCGTCTCAAACTCAATCTTTATATCAATAGTTGATGATTTTTTGCATTCGGTTGATGGGAACAATCGATGACGAATAGTGGATTCTCTCTAAATTGTCCAATGTCCATCAGAGGTTCACTCATATCTTTATCATAATAACTTCGCTGGAAACTCTCAAAAGCATAATAAGCAGGAGCATCAAGTTTTTTATCGAAATTCAAATTCCAACGCTCATATGGATAAACTTCAGAATTCAAGTATACTCGAATACTATTGATATCAGCAGTTGTGAATTTTGTAATATCTTGTGTTCTATCTTCAGATGTGGTAGTACTTTGGAATGCGATGATGACAAAACGAGGAGTTTCCAATGCGTTAGTTGTTTTGATGGCCCATATGTCTGAAGAAGTCCCACGTAATGATGGTAGTTCATAGAGGTCCCACATACGATACGCCAACTTGATTTTGGCATTCAGACCGCTTTTGTTTATTCTACTCAAAAGTTTGAGCTTGTGTTTATCATCTGGTACAATATGCCTTATTTTCCATTCGATTTTATTTATTTCCAAATCAGCATCAACCTCACCTATATATGAGTTTTTGAATGATCGAGCGATAATCAAAATCAATTCCTGTTTGGCATTCAAGATACTTTTGTTGTAATCTTCAGCAAAACCCATCAAATATTTCAGTGGTAGTTTTCCACTAAAAACATGACTGTTTGTATCCAAGATATCTTGCTTCAATTGTGAAAGTCCCCAACCAGATGTCAATAATGTGTTAGCATGAGATTGTCCAAATGATATCATGGTTTTCATTGTAGATGTTATCCCAGGTTTTCTAACAACAGCCACTTGTTCACCACCCATTTCATAACGAATTTCGTCAAAGAGAAATGCAATTGCATTATTCGAGAGATAGCATGTTTTCGCTACATCTTTGGGGTGAATTTACCTTCTATGTAAATGAAGCTCTCGGCAATATCTAGTATAACATCTTGATTATTGATTGCAATTCTGATTTCATCCGAATTCCTGAATAGCGGTGATCCATAGGGCTTATATGTGTGCTCATGTAAACTTATGAGAGAATGATCGAGCACTGGTTCATTGAATATATTCAACTTTTCATTGTTTGTTTCGAGCACCATTGTTATTTTCTCACTTTCAATCCAATCGATTTCAAAAATTTAAGATCACTCACAGACAGAGCGTTATGTGCTAACTGTTTAGCATACACTTGTGGAATGAGCTTCTTTTTATGCACACCTTTCTTTTTGATAGTGCAACTCGTTTGGGATTGTTCAATGCGATTTTGTCTATTATAAATGAAACCCATAACAACAGTTATTCGATTTTCTTCAATTCCAAAATAATGAAAATCTCTTCTTCACTTCCAAAATCGATAAGGTTATTTTTTTCATCCAAAATACGCACTGTAATGTTGTGAATCAATTGACGACCTTCTGGACTGACAGGCATATATATAATACTGTGTGGTTCTTTAGTAAGATTGTAGCCAGGTTCAACATCAATATCGAATGAGAAAAGAATGTGGGATTCTTCACCATTTATATATGAACCAGATATTATATTGCAATCTAAGCGGATAAGTCTCACAGTTGTAATGTTTATTGGTAATGATGATTCATGTATCTGATTTGGTGGAAATATTTCATGAGCGAACCCCATCATTTCTGCTATTGAATTTGGATGTGTCAGATCAATTTCATATTTGGATCGCATTTCACATTTGAATGTATTATTATTGGCGTGTAGATAGAAAATATCATCTGCAACGACATCATTTGGTTTTTTATCATGAAACAATCTGAACATGATATGTTTCTGTATGACGGCATTGATCTCTTCTATTTCATAAGCACCACATGGAATTTCAATTGTCAACTTTTGGGGTATCGATGAGTTGTCATTACTGATTCTAAAACTAACTAAGTTATTAGCTTCAGTTATATTATTGATTGTATTGCACCCATAGAATCCCAAAAGTCCTAATCCATAACGACTGTTCCTATCCAATTCAATTGGTGGAAAAAAATCCGCACTCAAGACACTTGTCCCGACAGCTTGTAGCTCGAACTTTCGTGACATGACTGATGAATATTTTGAAACACATTTCAATTTATTATTGTACACAGCAACAGCACATTTGAGACAATTTACACTTTTTGGAAGGTGTTGTATTGTAATAAGTATCATTTTTATTGATACCAATATTCACATCCTCTATATTACAAATACAACACATAGATTTCCGAGGTATAGGACCGTCATTAACATCCGATTCTGAATTTTGATCGTGGTGGTGGTGCTCATAACAATATCTATGTTTCATTATATCGATGTCATCTTGCAGATGCTTAGGCAACTTTTCCCAAACATATGCAATCTCATGTGCAACACATGCAAGTATCACTTCCTTAGGCATATTTGCAAGCATCACTTTATCCATTTTTTTCAAGGTACCATATTTTGAAAACATTCTAAGTGAAAACCCCATTCCCTTGATAGCCTCCCGATCCAGTTTTGGTGTTGAATCCATTTTTATTTGGAAAATTATTTAGAGAGAAACTGCAAGCACAAGTGACCACAGAGAACTGTATTAAATTTCTGTTGTCGATCATAGTTATATTTGATTTTTACATTCGAACATTTTCGAAAGAATCGAGTCAATTCCAATGGTGGGGGTAGATCTCCAAAACTATCGAAATATGTGACTTCTTTCCCACATTTTTTATATGCCACCCAATGTGTTCCTGGTCCACTTATTCCATCTAAATTAACAATAGCTGTCTCGTTTTGTTTTGGACCTGAAGATGGTAATCTATCACGCATAAAAACACCACGAAAATGTGGAATTTTCATTTTTTGTGCATAATAACTGAGATCGAGATCAGTAAGAGGCCTCTGAGGTAGGGGTTCAATTAGTTTTTTGTTTTGTTTGTGGCTTTGTATGGTTTTAAATATAGTCCTAAACCTTTACGGTATGGTTTGAGATATATTCCACTTCCGCGTTTGCCTAATGCTACAGCCTCCATGGTTTTATTGTGACGATTGGCTTCCATTAAAGCCGCTCTGCTGGCTTTTGCCGAATTCACGGCCTTGGTAATACCAGCAGCGGCTCCCGCCAAACTTCCTAGTGCGGATAGTCCAGCAAAAATTGGTATCAATGGTAAAAGTCCACCGATCTTGGGAACAGGAATTATGCGTGGTGTGCGGATTTTCTTCTTTCCACCGGCAGCTTTAAGGTATTTACGTGCCGCCTGCAATGCCACAGTGATAGCTTTTTTGCTATTATTCGTCACAAATTGATTCCCACCAGCTTTCTTCAATACATTTCGCACTTTATGGACTATCCCAGCACCAAATGCAACTTTTTTAATTTTATTTTTCTTCGTTTGTTTCCTCTTACATTTTTTCTTATTGGTACTACAACCCATGCCCATATGTCTTTTCGCTTTCATAATGTTGGTGACAAGTAATGCAGCTGCTCTTTCCCCAATACTCGCGTCCTTCGATTTAACCCTATCCCAAGCGCTGTATTCAAGTTCTTTGTCGGCTAAATGTCTTGCTGCAAGATCGGATGGATGCTTAGAATATTGAATATCGTGTTTTTTGCATTCAATATCTAATTTATTGATTCCAGGGTCGTTACGAGCTAAACGTTGTTTCAATTTTGTACCGGTCCACAGTATTGATAACCTCCGGTAGATGTAATTCGAAAGGAAGTTTGTTTATTAAATCATTAACAAAACCACAACCTCTTTTAATTTTACGATCACTTTCAATACGTCCGTATCGTTTGATGGTACACATTGAAATGAATAAGCTAATAACATTTATATAGTCTCCAACCACGGCACGATGCGCATTGTAAAACAGAAAGAAAAGTTTGCTGTAGATAATCTAGATGAGAAATTTGGTTGTGGATTGAATGGACAAAGGGTATTCAGACATGGTCCACTACTTCCATCATCAGTTCGAGGACTCATTATAGGACCTTCAAATTGTGGAAAGACGAATGCAATGATATCACTATTAACACATCCACAAGGACTGAGATTTAGAAATGTGTATCTCTATTCGAAATCACTCAATCAACCTAAATATCAGTACTTGCGAAGTGTTTTGGAACCTATAAAAGGATTAGGTTTTTATACATTCAGCAATAATGCAGAAATAGTGGAACCCTCCGACGCTAAGCCTAATTCTGTTTTCATTTTCGATGATGTGATATGTGAAAAGCAAGATATTATTAGATCATATTTCTGTATGGGACGTCATAAGGATGTTGATTGTTTTTATCTAGCACAGACATATTCACGGGTACCCAAACAGTTAGTGCGTGACAATACCAATTTCATTATAATGTTCAAACAAGATGAGACGAATTTACATCACATTTATTCAGATCATGTTTCACCCGATGTAACATTCAAACAATTCCAATTGATGTGTGTTAAATGCTGGGAGGACCAATATGGATTTCTAGTCATTGATAAGGATAGAAAAATAGATGAAGGTAGATATCGCAAAGGATTCGATAGTTTTATATACCCATGATCTTGTTTTTGGAACTTATTCGATCACTGAATATTGTAGTGGTCACTTCACCAACGAATTAAGCTTTAATTCAAAAAAAAGGGCATTATGAATACAAAAAAAGATCCTGAAAATAAAAACAATGAAATAAATTTGAAACGTCAACTAGTAGAGACAACAGAAGCTGTCAGGCAGAAATTCAACTCTATCAAGAATGATAATATTGAAAATCGTACGACACTTGAAAGATTGTATGAGCCCATAATGAAACCATTGAATGTTTTATCATCAAACGCTACTTCTAAATCACCAGTGTTATCACCAAATCATGGAACTGTTCAATCTACTTCAAATTATCCCATGAGTACTCCAATAGGAAGAAAACAATCTTTTGGTAGTGTATCATCTGTGAATAGTGACACGAGCACACTTCAAGACGATATGAGAACAACTCTATTCGAAACACCATCATCGTCCCACATCGATTCCTCGGATCCTGACATCTCACCTGTTATGAATGAAAGTGGTGAAGATGTTTTGATGAAACATTTGAATAATATAAAATCTAGAAATCCAGCATATGATGGAACATTTGGCGTACGTATGGATCCAATTACACAAAAGCTGAAAATGGGAAGTCTAGTGGTAAATTTCAAAGATGGAAACATTTCATTTTGGGATGCTAATAAAGTGAAAAATATGAATGCGCAGGTAGTCCAGAATTGTATGATATGATTTTTTTGAAGAATCCACAAGATGTTGATAATGAAGAAACTCGTCAAGTATATTCCAAAATATTGAAAATAACGAATGCTCCATATAAACAATATCATCTGAAGAATGGTTTTAAAAATACAAATTCTAAAAAATTTCGTGAAGTTATCAAACCTCTATTAGACTCACGACAATATCCAATAAGAAGTAGAAGTAAAATTGGTGGAGCACTCAAACGAGTGAAAATGGAGAAAATATATAATTCTAAACCTGTGAATTATGTGTACTGGAATTCACCGAAAGAGTTAGTTGCTCGCCTACGACTATTGGTAGCTTCAAAGTCAGCCGGACATACCGGACATGATAATGAAATAATTTCAATAATTGAAGAATTACGTGAAGAAGGTATAATATATTAACATATTCACATGTAATGATCACTGTCACATCATCATTCAATGCAGTAACATTATCACCTTTTCTCTTTAATCATATTGAAATAGAATGACTAATGAAATAAGTGATGTCAAACGACAAGTTGTTAATGAATTACATAAACCTGCAAGACGTAATTTTCGTAGAAGAATAACCACCATCAAAGGTTTTGCAGATCTATGGCAAATAGATTTAGCTGAACTGCAACCTTATGCAAAAAGTAATGAAGGATACCGATATATACTTGTAGTGATAGATTGTTACTCCAAATATCTGTGGACTGTAGCAGTTAAAGATAAAACAGGTAGTACAGTAACTAATGCAATGAAACATGTACTGAAAGAAGCCAAATACTCCCCCAAACACATACAAAGCGATCAAGGGAAAGAATTTTTCAATAAAAGCTTCTCATCTCTCATGCGAGAATATAATATCAATCATTATTCAACATTTAGCACAAAGAAGGCAGCTATAGCAGAAAGAGTGATTCGTACAATAAAGGCATGGCTCTACAAGGAATTTTCGATGAGAGGTCACCACAAATGGCTTGATATTCTTCCAATTATAACTAGTAGATATAATAATAAAGTTCATCGTACAATAGGTATGGCACCCATCAATGTTGATTCAACAACAAAATTAAAATTCAAGGGTATCAATGGAATTGGAGGAAGACAAAGTAAACCCAAATTCCAATTAAATGATATTGTACGTATAAGTAAATACAAACATATTTTTGAAAAGTCTTACACTGCGAATTTTACCACGGAGCTATTCAAGATTGTTAAAATTAATAAAACCATCCCAACGACTTATAATCTTGAAGATATGAATGAACAGCCGATTAGAGGATGTTTTTACGAAGAAGAGTTATTACGAACCGAGAATCCTGACGTATATCTGATTGAGAAGGTGTTGAAGAGAAGAAAAAATAAAGTATGTATGGATTGATGAATCAAAATTTTTAAATGTATATAATAGTGACTTTTATGAATAAAGTAATATTAAAGTTCATTATTGTTTTCATTTCAATTATAAGTATGTGAACTGAAAAATATTGCAGCGGTAAACATTGCCCCAGCCATTCGCAATGTTCTGTGTATACCAAACCAAATTAATTGTATACTCCATTCCCGCTTATATTTTTCAACTCACGATATTGAAAACACATTATCATTCCCAAAACTAATCGCCGTCACTTTGAAATGCAGTATCCAACTCTTTTTGCCAATTATCTCTCACTGATAATGCTGTCTCATAAAGCTTAGTCGACTCCTCAAGCTCAGCCTGAGCTTGCATTCTCGAACGTTGATGGAATTGCTTATCTTTACCAATTTTTGAACGGAGTTCATCAGCATCTTTAGACATTCTAGCCAATTCAACCTTCGCTAATGCAATCTTGGCATCTAATGCTTCAAGAGTTTCATTATTAGCATTAATAGCTCGCTCACTCTTTTCAAGTTCAGCAATAGTCATCTGTGCCTTTACAAGACGGCATTTTGCTTTCCTTTTCATTTCCCCAAACCGATGGAGGGGGCTGAAAGAAGATAGCGGTTCAGCTTTCAAATCACTCTTCATTTCTTTAGGAGTACCTTTTGGCTTCCTCTTCGATCTGTCACTTTTCGTTGCGGGTTTTTTCTGTCGCACAACACTTTTGGATTCTTTCTTTTCTTTAAAGTCAGTGACAATCGATGAAGATGCCTTAGTAACCTTCCTCTTGATTGTTCTAGATTTCTTATCAACACCAAGAGGAAGGGTAGATGAAGAGTGTTTGAGTGATGATAATTGCGAAACGATCGGATTTTCAATAATAATTTGCTCATTTGGTTCTGGCACATCTGCAAAGTTAACGAAGTCGTTAATATCAAAATCATTTATCGAATCTTGACTCGATAAATGTAATACTGGAATATTTTCAAAATCAGTCTGATCGATATCAACAAGTGGTGAACCATCTTCAGCAATCAATAGCGGCATAGAGCTCATGATTATTAAGGTCTGAGGAATGATATGTGATAGCAATAGAATGTGGATAGGAAAGGTGATGATGTTACTGAGACCTCACCATTTATAGAAGAAAATAAACTAGCGCATGCGCTCTTTCATCAACTGGCACATGCGCTCTCTCACTAAACTATTCACGCATGTAACAATCTTTGTCATTTAAGAGGAAAACTTTGTGTTGCATGCATGTATTTTTAAATGTTAAAAATAATACAAATAAATTCAAAATATATATATTTATTAATAATAGAGGACAATAACGATAATAAAAAATGAAAAATGTTAATATGTCTCTGTGGATGTGGAACGTTCTTTGACTCTATTCCTCAATAGTTGTTGCTCGTGCGTCAAACACCAACATTGAAAAAAATGGATTCTCCTATTGGGGTAGAGTTGACCAACCTTCTCACACAGATCCCAAGTACTTCTACATGCATTGCATACATGATTCCAACAATTCATGGAATATGTATCACAACGCAAACAACGTTGCAGTGGAGTTGGAACGGCAGCACAGGTACCACAAATATTTCTACAGATACCTATATTGTTAAATATTATAGGTTCGGAACACTTCAGACACTGTAACTGTTGTTGACGATAATCCGATTTTGTTCGCTTCGGTGGATGAGAAGGAGGCGATAGTTGAATCCGCAACACGCAATCACTACACATACCAGTACATGGATTGATTGAATCCTTAGGTCTACTTATTTGACAAAAGTAGCACACAATAGCCCCTGCAATCATCATTGGGTAGACACACACTTTTGGTTTTTCATTCCACTCTTTTGGAAACGGCATTTTACTAATTCGATTAGAAATATTAAGAGATGACTTACAGAAACTCTGAATGCTCTCTCCTATACCTACGATCTCTATTTATACAAATCAACATCATGTGGAAGTATAGTGGGATAACTTCTCCTACTATTCCACTCTAAACGAGTCAAGTGGGAGTCGCATCACCTCCTATATAAGTTGACTTGCAAACCTAGAGTTCATTCATTCACTCTCTACAACTGTGAGCAAACAACAACAAGATGAATTCTGCAAAAATAAATGCTGCATTAAATAGAATAGCTGCTGTTGATGAAAACAATTGGATAGACGAATCAGATGATGAGGATGTCAATGTTCCGCTAGAGGAAGTAATAGTTGAAGCAGAAGATGTTGGAGTCGATGAAGATGAGATAGACGAAGTTGAAAACGAGGCCAACCAAAGCGACGAAGATGATGACGTGATGGAGTTTGAGAGGGTCATGGATGAAGAAGGAGATGATGAAGGGATAGAAGCTGACACAACTGAAGGTGATGGTGCTATGAGGATCGGTATGCGAACACTCAATGTCAGTGAGACACTGGAAGATCCCTTGGATTTGTATTGTGCATTGGATGCATACGTATTGATCAGCACAATAGATGGAGAGAACAAAAAACTATGTTGGTGCTGCTTTCGGTTTTATTCGCATAGAAACAATAATGGAGGGTGGTATGCCCATGTCAACACCCACAACACTGTCTCAATTATGGAAATGGGACAGAATTGGTGTGAAGCTTGCGAGAGGCCACTAACAAACTTCACCCGAGTATCTACATGTATTATATGTAATAATGTCCAACCTGTGGCACAATAACCGTGGACCTACTGGTCAAAAAAAAACAACAGCCCTTTTCAGGGCTACATTATTCACACAAACAGTAGTTAGTTGTATTAGTATTCATAGATTATGTGACAAATGAATACTTTGACTAATAAAAGTCTAAGTTGGAAATTTGTTAGTCTTTGAATATCTATACATTATATGACAAATAAATTACTACTTTGACTGAAAAGTCGAAATTTGGAATTTGATAGTCATTGAATATCTATGCATATGATGAGTACTACTTTAAATGAAAGTTGAAGTTGGCATTTGTCAATCATTCATATGCATATAATGATGAATACTTTCACATACATATATTTCGTTTGAGATTATAATGTTAACATAATGTTAACAATGGTATGAATCTGTTTCTGTTTGAAAGTATAATGGTAGCTCTGAAAAGAGCTATTTTTTTTATTGTTTCAGTCTTTAATTGTAGCCCTGAAAAGGGCTGTTATTTTTTTATTAATCCATGCAATGATATGGACTAACGCTCCTCATCATCAGAAACAATAATTATGGTATCGTCATCTGAATCAGATGATATACTAATGATATCATCCTCATAGTAGTCATCTGAATCAGATGATATACTCATGATGTCGTCGTCGTCATAATCAGCTGAATCAGATGATATACTAATCACATCATCCGCATTATTATCGTCAACAGCATCTATGTCGTCCTGAATACCTTGTTCCACTCGTTCTGCGAAATCATCAGGAAGATCATAGATTCGCTGCAGAAATTGAGCGAAGGTTGTACTCAAATGATCAGACGTTGAATCTATTTCATGTACTTGGATGGGTCCTGTACTCGACATTGTGGAAGAATGATATAGAACTGGGATTGTTGCTATATTTATATTGGAAGAAATGAAATGGAGGGGGTGAAATGTAGAACAGTGTTTGAGATTCGAAAACATCAAGAATGAAACTCTGAGCGATTATTAGGAGAAATTCTAGTGATTATTATGGAAAAAAAAACTAATAAGAGGGAGAGGAAGGGAGGAAGACACTGCCCCAGCCTCGCAGTGCCTCGTGTACACCAACCAAAAAGTGTGTACTCCGTGGAAGGAAAGGAAAGGAAATGATGGACGAGTAGATGATTATATGTCATCATCGGAATTGAGGACATCATCATCGATTAGGATTGGGGATGGCGGAGGACTATCCTCGATGAGGATAGGGGATGGTGGAGGACGTCTAACGTCAAGCTCGTCATCAGCATCATCACCAGAGTCGTCGTCGTCATCATCGTCGTCGTCGCTACTCATTGGGACAATGTCATCATAAGCAGGGTCCCACCATCCGTCAGGATCTGGATATTCCGAGTCATCCAAGTGTCCTTCGTCACTGCCAGTGACATGTTGAACTTGCATCCTGATGTCGTGATCCCGGTATTCGTATGGCGGACTGTGGGGTTCCGTGGTGAAGAGACAACCTGTACCTGGCTGTTATCCCAGTAATTGAAGTTGTACCCCTGATCCGGCAGCTATAGGGTTCGGAGGTTGAATCGGGTTCCATCTCGATGCTAGCTGATCAACTGAATGTTTCATCAGATGATTTCTACTTTTATACTTTCGAGAGGGAGTGGGAGAGGAGTGGAACATTGAGTAGGGGTAAATTGTAGTGTGACATAAGACATATTCAATGAGTAGGGGTAAATTGCAAAGTGACATAAGACATATTCAATGAAAGAGATACTTGAATGGATAAAATACAAATGAAATATACTTGTCGATTTCACTATGAAACATGTCTATTTTTTTATTTTTTAAATTTTCTTCACATGAAATTATTTACAAGTGATTAGAGAACACAAAAATTGATGTGAGGTATTTGTCTAGAAGAACTTGGAATTGAAATAAAAAAAATAATAATAATAATAAGAGGAAGTGAAGAAAAATGCTCCAACCATCGCATTGTTCAATGTGTACCAAACCAAAAAACAGTGTACACCCTTTATTTCACTTCCTTTTCCTTTATTCAATATAAACTTAACAAATATAAACTTAAAACTACCATAATTAAATACTCCTAACTAACCTAAAACTAATCTTATATTTACACTTCATCTACAAAAAGAGTGTCCATAACTGTCACTATTTTTTTGTACAGCTTTATCGAAGAGGTCTCTGCTTTACACCTTTCCTGCAGAGATGCATAATCCGATCTATTTCGGCCATTTCCTTTTGGAGTTCCCTCCGTCGGTTATCCATTTCAGCCATTTGTCGCTTCATGGTAACCAACGCGGCCTCGCTAGATCGGGCAGCTCGTTCTGCTTTCTTGCATCTCTGCAGAAAAACACTCATCTTTTCACTAACCTCTCCGATAGGCTGTGGCACCAACACCTCAGGATCCGCCGGTGTCGCTGGCAGCGGTGGTAGTCGCGTCACCAACGGCGACAATATCACCAACTCCGGAGAAGGACTCCTCGGAATTTCCACTGCTGCTGGTGCTGCTGCTGGTGTGGAGGCCCTCTTACGAGAGGTCGAAAAACTACCTGCATAAGGATTAGTCCTATTGCAAGTAGCTCGGTACTTTGAAATAGGACCAACCTTTGCTGCAGGTCGTTGGCAAACCTTCTTCACAGCCCTGACTTCCTCCTCCTCCTCGAATAAGTCAGGGCTAGAAGATCTGCACCTAACTCGCGAACGCGAAGTGGTTGGCTGGTCAACCGTCACCGCTCTCGAAGATGCTGCCTCCTCCTGGTCAGCGGACACCGGCAGAATAGACGCCACAGCATTATTCACCTCCTGTGTATTGGTTGCCATTCTGAAAAAGAAGAAATAATACAAAGTTAGTTGATATAAAAAATAACATTCTAATTTACTTACTCAAATATCAAGTTGGTCGTTGGAACGTACTGCCTTGTTGTGGAGTGGACTGCTCTCGATGAGATGACTTCTCGAACTGAATGTTGTGGAGTGCTCTCCGGAGGGTATCGACTTCGATGCGTGAGCGGTGGGAAAATGGTGGGAGCGCACATGCGCGATGAGGGTAGGGGTGTACATGCGCAAATGTTGGGAGTCGGGGGGCGGGGCTTCGGGGAGGGGAGGGGCGGGGCTTCGGAAAGGGGGCGGGGCTTCGGAAAAGGGGCGGGGTATCCGAAAAGTTGGTGGCGGGGGGGGGGGGGGGCCCTAACGGGCCACGCCCACTGCCTGGGCTCCGCCCAGGTGGGTGGGGCCTCCGGCCCCAGGTAGGCGGGACATCTGGAGAGACATCTACGCCCTCTTCGCGCGCGCGTTCGTAACATAATATGCAACCGAACACCTAACCTAACGTATTACGTATTAACGTAACCTAACCTAGTACGCTAACCTACCGCTATGCAACCGAACACCTAACCTATCGTATGTATTAACGTAACCTAACCTAGTACGCTAACCTACCGCTATGCAACCGAACACCTAACCTAACCTAACCTAACCTAACCTACAGTAACTATTAACCTAACCTAACCTAACGAGGGAATACTAACCTAACACCTAACCTAACGTAAGTATGCAGCTAACCTAACGTAACTATTAACCTAACCTAACGAGGGAATACATTCACCATGTTGGTTCCATTAATACATCATCAGTTGGTTTTGGTTTTGGTTGTATTATTCTATGATTTGGATTAATGTTCAGTCCTGGATATCCCAGTCCACCTGATGATGATGGCCTGACTTTATAGTTTCTCTCCAAAACTTCTTTATGGTTTTTCTCCAATACTTCAACTCTCTGTTCCAGTACATCATACTTTTTCATTGTAGTCCCTGTTATGTTTGACATAGCATCAAATTTTTATTTGTAGACGCTGTTATGTCAGACATTTTTATGTCTACATCACTTGTAAGTTTGTCAAATTTACGAGTGAAAGTTATCCGAGCCTCTGCAATTTTATCGTCAAATGCTTGCCGGGCGTCCCGAGCAATATTGCCTATTGTGGATTGTATTGCAGCTTGTAGGGCTAGAAGTATAACTTCCTTTGCTCCATTAATTTCCCCCTCAAGATATGATACAGTTACACAATCACTCTTGTCAATTGGTTCACTTGTATTTTTCAATATTTTCCTTTGCATGTCATAATGACCATCTTTTGTTAATTTAAAACCATTCCCAGGAGGACCTCGAATGACATTACCACCCCATTTTCTTTTTCTACCAAACTTATCGATTGTTTTAGACATTGTGCACTCTACGATGATTCTCTTCAAACTGATATTTCTGTCATTTACATTATACTATATATTGCAGTAATTGATTAGGGAAATAGAAATAATACAAATAAAATTTTAATCATTTTATATTCATTACAGTAATACATATACATACATACATAATACATTAATATCACATTACTTCTATCATATATTATTAATTATAAATGGCTACATAAATATCAATATTGAATTTTCCGGTTTTGAAGATATTGAATGATATTTCAATCATTGATCTCGGCAGATAATAAATTAATCAATTGATCCAATGGAGTCTCCTGAGATTGTGATTGTTGAATAATATTACTTATCCAACGAATGTTCTCATTTGGATCGTTTTCATAAAATTCAATATCATTATGACCCCAAGAAGAGTGTGGGTAGTATTCGGAATGATAAATCGTTTATCGTCGTGATATGATAATGCAACTTTATTTTTTAATTCAGTATACATATCATGTAACACGCTTCTAAATGAATTCATCTTTCTGAATATCATACCACCTTGTTCGACGATTTTTTGATAATCTTCGCATGTCAATTCATTCTTTATTACAGATCGTTTAACCCCTTTGGCTTTCTTAAATTCACCATCAACAGATTTCACATAATATGCTTTAGCACCTGTACCATAAAAACTCATGATTGGATCATTTGGAAATTCATCTTTGAAGTTACCCAAGACTGAACTTGTTACTGGAATATTGAATTGGTTAACTATACTGTAATTGGATGTATCAAATCTACTTATGTTAGTTTTTATGAATTCATAAAAATTTTCTGTGTTTACTTTAAGAATGAGCGAGTCGGTATCTGTGTAAAGTAAAGAGACATTTTCATCAAAGTGTTGTTTGATGCATCCATAGAAAAAGTCATACATGACTGTTTTAGATAATTCTAATATGGAAAATCCCAAATATAATGGTTTATCGTAATGAACCTTCACTCTACCCAATTGAATGGCAACGAAATTATCAGTGAAAATTGAACAATTTTTGAAATTTGGTTTGGCTATGAGAGTGCTGGCACCTATATTTTTCTTTATATTTTCCCAATGTGTAACGAGTCTAACATCAATTCGATTATCTACATTCTCCATTGTCTTTCCATACACCGCATTATTCATTAGTTTATAGAAATCTTTAACAGATTTGTTGTTAGACCTATTACGCATTTCAGTATTAAGATCTATATAGGGTTTCATCCAGCATGATTGTTTGAATTTCAATACTCTATGTGTATTCATTACAATCAATCCATTTTTGACAGCTTGCTGTAGATTCCTATAATGAACAATATATTTTCTTTTATCATTCAAATTTGGAATTAATTTGGGAATTTTCGATTGTGTACGAGGTGGTATTATTTTTTCGACTAAAAATGGAAGGTCAGAATGTTTATCATGCAACTCTTGTGGATAATGAATGTCCACTTCAAATACATACCCATACGGACTATCAGTACTCACATCCATCACATCGAGATTAAGAATTTCATTTGGTGTCAACCATGTAAATTCACTTGTTGGTAGAGGTTGTGACATACTGTGACCGTATAGATTTGTTGCATCTAAATATGTAATGAATGTGGAAGGTTCGTTGGGATTATAATTGGGTAAAAATCTATTATTTGCTATATGTTTCCTCTCGCTACATTGACTAATTCCACCTCGTATACCTTTTTGAAAAAAGTGAATCATATCAATGTCAGTTAGTAATTCCAATTCAACATTAGTGAACTTCAACATGGCATCCCATGATAATCCAGGTGCAGTGTAATATTGTGCCGGATCTAAGTTATATATCTCTAAACTTGTGGTGCGGAAGTTTTCAAAAATATCACATAGTAGCAATACATCCGACTTCAAATACAAATCAGAGTATTCCCCCAAATTCTGACACTCGAATAAATTCCAAACTTTTCTAGCCCTATCATAATCAGTTTCCGATATATGTTCACAATTGAGTGTGTCATAAAACTGATTTTTTGTCGGAAGTAATGGATAATTCAATTTGTCAATGTCATCAACAAAACTATATGGAAATACACCTTTCTGTCTCATCAAATTGAATTTCTCAATTTGTGGGAAATGTTTGTGCATCTCCAAACATTGATCGGAGGTCAAGTTTGCACCCAACTTCTCCAACGAATTAGTCATAAATTTATAACTATCGATAAATCTCATTTTGAGATAATTCTTCCTAACCACACCATCTTTATCGGTATAGCTGTGTGTAAAGAGATGCTTCGTGAAAGATATATATTTCTCTTTAGTTTGCGGGATAACATCAACTTTCTCTTTATTCCTATACAATTCTTTTATGAATAAATGACAATCATAACCACTTAAATTATGAAAAATGATAGGTATGAAGTTTGGTATTTTGAAATTTAAATTACATTTCGAGTGAGCGGCATGTGATCTTTTCTTTCCTGTGACATGACAATGATCTCTTACTTTGACGTCACCATCAGTAAATGCTTTATTACATATACCACAAGTTCTGGCTGCAACAAACTGTTCTTCTTCTTCGACAGTTTGTGTATCCATTGGTTTAGGGTTTCTGAGATGATTTTCATGTATCTCTTTCAAATCATCTTCAATGCTACTCACAAATTTCTGAGCTGCATCTACACCCCTATATGTAACAAATTTTGTCAAATCATCATTATATGAACACTTTATCAAATAAGCAAATGAATATGGGGCATGTTTGAATGTTTTAATCGTGTATGAACTTCCAGGATTTGGCTCATTCACATGAATCGGTTTAAGCACTGATTCAAAATCAGCATACACTACAAATGGCACCCTCATTTGCCTCTCAAAGTTTTCAAACATTAGTTTATTTTCCGCAACCATTCTACCATATTTATTGATCTTTAAATTAGTAGTTGGTGTTGTGGTACTAATGTGATTACAATCATACATATTATGACGTAAAAGCAATCTCTCATCAGAAAAATATATCAAACATCCGTCACAAAAATATTTTTTCTGTCTATGAGCTGATAGTTGATTAGAAACTAATCTTGAAAGATCTTTGATCCAACAATAGTGACCATTACCGGAGTCATCAGTTATAAACAACAAATTGACATGTCTCCGGAGTCTTCTCTGTGAGTATCGCAATGGACCAATCACTTCATACTTCATTTTACCCTTCTCAAATGTACTCTCTAAACCGTAAACATTAATTGAAATATCATTCCTATCTTCGAATATTTCGATACTCTTATTATTAACTTTAACCGGAAAATCCATACCTGTGACATCTAAAACAGTGGAAAAATGTGGATATGACGTAAGTTCGGACACTCGACTATCTGCAGGATATAATGCTGATGTTATAGCCCAAGCAAAACAATATTGATCTTCATTACGAACATTCACAACAGCTTTCTTCCATTGAATACATTGAGGCAGCTTCACATATGAACGTCCTTCCAGTGGACTGTATTTATTAATGTTGACCTCGAGAAACAATATTTTTTCACAAGTCCAACCTGAATTAAAAAAAAAAATATTACTATTCAATCTTATTGAAATTTTTAAAAAATAAATACCTGAGTCACGATCCTGGAACTCAGTCGTTTGAGCCACAATTACATCACGGAATCCATCAAAAACAGCATTCAAATCTGAAGATTGGTCCACTATTTTATTTTGGGAATTAAATGACTTCGTGTCCCTCGAATCATCAGTCTGAAGAATATAATTCCCAAAAACTTCCATATTCACCTTGATGCTTTTATGGATCCTGATGGCTGATTCCAGTAATTCAATGACCTTCTGCCTAATCTTATTGAAAAATGACATGTAGTCACTGGTTACAATCGAACTCTCCACCCTGTATGTAGCAATGCGGCAATTGAATGCATTCGTTATAATTTGAACACCGTCAGACAATTGAACACATGCATTATTTTTATGACTCATGGTTCTTCGGTGAGAATTCACTTGGGTCATAGGAATTGTCACATTACAACAATTGCACGTATACATAGGTGTTGCATTATCCACTCTCACCCGTTTCACTGCAGGCCCTCCTTGGCAACTCTGGAGCTGATGCCGACGAAGATTATCACTACGAGTGAAAGATTTACCACAGTCACAGGAATACATTTTATATAATAGTTCTCACTAACTCACTTGATGTAAACTGACATAGCCAACACTCGTACGCTTCTTAAATACACTCTGATAGGACCCGTCAAGACGTCATAGCCAACCCCACTTCTCAACTACATGCGCCAAGATTACCTCCCAACTGAATGCGATAACAGATGTCGATATACGAGCAAGCAGTGGTCGTTGCGGTCTCGGAGAGGGTAGACGCTAGGCAAACGTCCTCGGCTGCCGTTGTGTCACCATCGATAGCGGGGCTAGAGCGAACCTTCATCGCTTCGGGAGAGGTGAGGGCAGACCGATGAATACGCATTACTCTGCCACACGTCGTGGAGTGAACATGTCGCTCTCTAGCCGTTGAACGGTTATTGCTGTGACGTCACTCCACTACTAACTTGGTGCCCTAACACCGATGGAGCATTTATTACTTGGAGGATCTTCGAAGTATGCAGACGTATGTTTGTACATAGACAAACAAGCACATGATGAAACCCTGTACCGTGCATTCTCCTACACACACACATAAACACACAAAATCTCATATGAAAAAAAAATCTGAACGATCCATGCACCAGACACTTCAAGGTCACAACGCCTTGACTTCACTGCACAACAAAAAAACTTCACCAAACAACAACCAATAAAAAAAGCAATTAATACGTCATAGTGGTGGGGGAGGCCGAGAATCAGCTGTAAACACTACTTT
>NW_027412670.1:14238-29874 GCF_025532065.1 Leptinotarsa decemlineata | reverse complement strand
AAATAGAAATATTGGCGGAAGTAACTATTTTTTTAGTCAGTTTATTAAAGATTCTCAGACTCAAATATTCAAGATACAACACATTTACAGTAGGTAATCAGCGCAATTCCTCCGCAATTGCAGCGCATATGTTATGACTTCTTAACATATTATAAAACAAAGTTCCAGTCACGTTTGTCTTTCTGAATGCTGGTCGATGGACTCAAAAACTACCGAACGGATTTTCTAACGTTTTTTTTACCAATGGGCAGAGTGGTTTCAAGAGGAAGGTTTTGTGTGTATATAATTTACCAATGTTGTACCGGGCGGCTACCCGTTCGTAGCCGGCTTGGGTTGCACACAATTCGAAACAATAAGGCCCTTTTATTACAAATGTGAATGTTTTCCATCAAAGAAGTATTAAAATTTAGCAAAACTATTCTTCATGACAGCTTGTAATTCTGCCAAGTCATTTTTTTTGGTAAGCATTAAGAAATCACTCTGTAGTACCGCGGTCTTGGGAGAGCCGGATATCTCAACAATATCTACTCTATAAATCAGTGGTAATGGTTCCAGAAATCTCATTCTGTCCTACGCATTCTGTTCTCCGTATTGTCACGTTTCAGTGTCAAGCCGACAGATATTTTATGTGAACAAACTTGTTTTCAAATGCGCTTTAAATATTTTCAGAGGGGTTATGACGTCTAATTAACTTCTCAAATATCATACTTCACAGGATGTTTTGAATTAAAATTTCGCAATATTTATCTTTCGCAACATTCCTATACAGGAGAGGGAAACTGCCTATCGTAAACAACTACTTTCCTGGCTAATACCTCCGCGGATATTAAATAATGTTTGACAGATATTTTTGCAAGTTTTCTCACATAGAAAATTCTTGTAGATTATTCTCATTTGCCCAGAATCAGGACCTCGCTAAAATCAATCGGACAGTACAAGGAATGTCTCCTGCCAGCTGGTAGTTCAATTCATGTATGGAACTGTTACACTTAAGGTAGTTCAAATTAAAACAAACCCTTTTTCAGAAGAAGGTTTCGTATATGCAATTGAGCAACAATGAAGTCAGTCGAGTCCCAAATATACTCGCTTATACTATTTCTGTATTAATCCGATATACTTCGTTTCATCATTAGGAATTAGTTAAGAAATAGTACTGGAGTTTTTTTCACGTGTCGAGGTGTTAAAATAACGGTTTGGTGTTGGGAAAAAACTCCAGTAATAATTCATTACTACACCAAAGGTTCCAAACAGTGCAATTAGTTGTTTTTCCAGTAGTCATATTATAGATCCTACCGTGTAGGTACGTAAAGAGAAGTGAATGTTTCGACAGTTGTAGTGCATGATTTGGGTGCAAAATAGAAATATTCAATAAAGTTATTTTATACTTTCATGTTTTTTCGATATGGAACCAATATAAGTTCCATATTGGCATCTATTGATGTGAATATACTTCAAGTAACACGTCATTGTGAGATTTTCATTAGACAATGTCAAGTGAAAATCTCACAATATTGTTATGGATTTTCATCAAGCTTTGACACACGCCCAGAGAGAGAGAGAGAGAGAGAGCGAGGGACAGATATAATTTATCAATCTATCCTTGAAAGTCAATTTGATACTTACTGGTGACAATAATAGACGAGGGCTGACGCCTTCAAAAATGATAAAAAGTGAAAAAAAAAATAATAGTAGGATGAAACTAATTAGAAAAGGAGGGGAATATGATAAAAATGAAAGGAAAAATAAATTACGGGCGATCTGAGTTCGGGAAGAGGGAGGGGTGAGTTTTTGAGGGTAAAAAATGATTTTTGTTGATCCGGCAAAACTACAAGTCCTATGGAAAAAAAGTTAATTGGCAAAGTTGTAGGTGATAAAAAGATCTACAACCTTTGTATTTACAATTTTTTCACCCAAACTCAAAATTTTTGTGAAAAATTCAAATAACCCAAGTTTTTTGGTTTTTAATTTTTCTTAAAAAAAAATTCTACAAAATTTTGTGAAAACTTACCTTTTCATGTCCCAAATACACTGTAATGTATTTGATTTGAAATATTTATTTTTTCACCTTATTTTGACTTGATATCAAAAAGCACCCTATTTTTCAATAAAAAATTCTCGCTTCAAAATATCAGCTTTTTTCCAAAAAGTCGGTGGGCTTTTTTGTTCGTTGAAATCTCTATTTTCTGATGGTGTAAAAAAATATACATTACTATAGTAAATAATCTCAGAAAATGCAAAACATCGAATAATAACTCGAATTCGATTTTTTTTATCATTATGTATAATTTTGAGCTATTTATTGAAATTTACATTTCAAATACTCGAAAAACGTTAGATTCCATGTTCATTGACGAACGAAAAAATTGCAAATAATTTACAAACAAATAAGTTAATAAAGGTAATATTGAATAAGACATATACAATATTTTGAGAAGGTTGTAGAATTAAGACCTCGATAGAAATTGCCAGATATACTAATAAAACTCTCATTGTTGTGGGTCAACATATTGATCTTTTGGTCCTTTTAATCAATTAAATTCAAATAATCATGACATATATTTTCTCAAACCAGGTTCTGGAAATGTAAAGGTTCTATTTTGCACGTCTAATATGAATCCTTCAAAAATATTGTTCCATTTCTGCATTGTTTTTTCTGTTCTGGTTGCGATACAACATCTGAATTTGCTAGAAAAGGGAAAGAAAATTATCGTAAATTCATTATTAGACGCTAAAAAAATTGTCAAATTTGGCTAATGTTTTTATAAGAAAGATGTAAGTAAAGAAGATATAAAACAATGGATTACAATTAATCAAATCTATTTATAAATGTCAACATTAAAAAATAACACTGAATCAATTAAGATTTCAAAAATATCGATTGGCAAAAATTTAATCATCTTTCATTAGGCAAACCTCCCACCACAGAAGGAGCAGCAGAACAACATTGTTACAGGGCATATTGTCAGCTTCAAACTTGGTTGGGTAACGAACTGACAGCAACAGATTGGGGCTGGAAGCAAAATCAACGTGGCATTATGCCCAAATTTACAGAAAAGGTATTAATTCCGGAAGTATTGCTCAAAACTATTTGCTGCAGCTGTGAAACTGGATGTAACAGTTTAAAATGTACCTGTCGAAAACATGGTTTAAAATGCACAAATGTACCGTTTGGCAAAAAATGGCTAACTCCCGCCAAACGGTCATCTCCCCACCGAACCAGTGAAGCGGAAAAAATGGAAAGCTGGGATAAGTGAAAGTACTCGAACGACCCATAAGTAGTCATCTCTCGGAGGAATCAGTTCAGTCATCATTGGAAGAGATTGTAGATACTAACAATCGAAACGTTTATGACCTAACGTGACTTGGAATCTCTTAACTTTTTATTTTATTTCTTTATATTTTTATTTTTTGTTCAATCGTCCTATTTTTTCTTGTATTTTATTTCACTATTTATTCTTTCATTTCAGGTTATTTTTGCCTAACATAATTTTTTAGTTCTTCTTTTTTAGTTGTTTCAGGGATTTCAAATCATTTTATACAGGGCTATTCAAATTCATTTCGGTACATGGGGATCTCGTAAAAGATAAGAGATAGAGTGTCGGATAAATTGTAGCAAACTTGCGTATTTTAGAGACCTATTCAATGATGTAAAAAATCGAATATAGCTATTTTGGTTCTGGAGATATACAGGAAAAACCAAAAAATCCCAAATAATTTGTTTGCCTATATCTTCTTTATTCGCAGACATATTGAAAATCTGTCCACATTTTGCTATTGGCACTTGATATGGGGCTATCAGAATATGTCCATGAATCTTTTATACAGGGTGTCATCTGACTTGGGCCACCCCCATCTTTGAATTTTTAAATACGGACCTGTATTTTTTGTTGTAGTTTTTTGGATTGTAGACGTTCACTTCATACTGAGAAATTAAATTTTATTTATATTTCGGGATGTTTCGAGAATATTTGATTAAAATTGGGTGAATTATGCCCTTTTAAATTACGGCCCTGGAAATTGGTTGACTGTGTTAAATAAAAACACAATAGCAACTTTCACATCTGCCTATGTACCGTAGAGTTTTCAGAGAGTTTTTTTTTATCATTAGGTATCTATTCATATTTTTTCATATTTCCATTGCTCTGGGCGTTTTTCTACAATGAACTTCGAATAAGAAAACCTTTTATGATTATCTGAAACATATCTACAACAAAAATATATTATATGTATTTTGATGAGCAGAAAAAAAATGATAGCAATATAACATCCGAAACGAACACTATAATTGTGATGAAATTGAAATGAAGTAATTTATATACACAAAAAAATTAATGGTGCAATAAATGTTCGAATTGGAGTCCTTCCATTTTGAGACAAATAATGGGCCAATAAGATAGCATGCAAGATCACCAGATTTTACTATTTTGGACTATTTTCTATGGGGGACATTGAAAAATAGAATTTACGCTGGCAGAGAGATAGAAAATATGGAAGACTCGAGATTGAGGATTTTAAATGATATCGCAACAATGCAGCAGTTAAGTGTATTAAGGGCAATAAATAAATAATATGATAAACCGAGTCAAAAATGTCTCGAAATGGAAGGATTCCAATTCGAACATTAATTGCGCCATTAATTTTTTTGTGTATATAAATTACTTCATTTCAATTTTCATTACAATTTTAGGGTTCATTTCGGATGTTATTATAGCTATCATTTCTTTTTTGCTTATGAAAACACATTCCTACTAATATTTTAAATGCGAATGTAAGTTTGTTTGATACGGTTTCATGCGAAAACTACTCAACCGATCTTAATGAAATTGTGTACACATGTTCTTCGAGGTATTAGAAGTAACATAGGATACTTTTTATAAAAAAAAAAATATATAAGATAAAAAAATTGGAAATTGCTTATTTTTGTTACAGTGAAATATATTCTAACATTTGTTGTTGCAATTCAATTCAATAAAGCATATTTTAAATTTTCGAACTTCATCGTATGTAATAATTTAAAAAAATTGATAATCCCAGCCAAGCATTAAAATATAGTTCTCATATTGATTCATTTCTATGGTACTGATACTTATTTAATGGCATAAATGCGAGCAGAGCCGCGTGTGAAAGCTAGTAATTATAATTTTGATGTAGACATTTTTCAGACAATCATAAAAGGTTTTCTTATTGGAAGTTCATCGTAGATAACGCTCAGAGCAATGGAAAAAATATTAATTGGTGCCTAAAAATGAAAAAAACTCTCGAAAAACTCTACGGTACATAGGCAGACGTGAAAGTTGCTATTGTGTTTTTATTTAACTCAGCCAACCAATTTCCAGGTCCGTAATTCAAAGGGAATAATACACACAATTATAATCAAATATTACCGAAATATCCCAAAATATAAAATTGAATTCAATTTCTCAGTATGAAGTGTACGTCGACGATACAAAAAGTACAACAAAAAATACAGGTCCGTATTTTAAAAATTCAAAGATGGGGGTGGCCCAAGTCAGATGACACTCTGTATAACAGATTCATGGACATATTCTGATAGCCCACATCGAGTGCCAACAGCAAAATGTGGATAGATTTTCAATATGTCTGCGAATAAAGATCTTTTTGTTTTTCCTGTATATCTCCAGAACCAAAAGAGCTATATTCGATTTTTTTACATCATTGAATAGGTCTCTAAAATACGCAACTTTGCCTCAATTTAACTGACACTCTATCTTCTATCGTTTACGAGATCCGCATGTACAGAAACGAATTTGAATAGCCCTGTATATTAGACAATGGAAGTCCAAACTAGTGAAATTCATCATGAAACATTGTCAATCACCTTCAAACATCCATCAAATATTTCCTAAATTTAAAATTTTTCTAATACTGCGGTAATTATTTTTTCATCTCGTTTAATTGAGATTATAAATATATTCTTGTGAATACGGTGGCGCATCGCGGTGGCGAAAACGTTTTTTTTTCATACGCTCTTCAGATATTACATGCAGTCTCTGTAGCAATAGATATAAAAAAAATTTTTAAAACAAAATCTGAGAAATAACAAATGTTACTTTTTTTTCGCATTTGTTTTTTGTCTATATAGTTAGCAGCATATAAAACAAACATATGCTGTTCTTTCCTTCAATTTGTAGCTCTATAGTCGTTTCAGAAACAGGCCTTTTTTCTTGTTTCTTTCTTTTATTTAACTTTTTTTTCTACCAATTGTTTCCATAGCGCTCACCCTCCTATTAACTTCAAGCACTCGTGATCATCGCCATCTTTTTGTAGATATTTGCTGGTGTGTTCACCATACACCACTGAATTTACTTCATTTTTCAATCACATGTACTTTGTGTGGAATTGGCCAATACTTGATAAAAGTCCAAGTGTTACTTGAATAAATTACATGTACTATTTTTCGATAAGTAATACAAATTAACAACTGAAAATACAGTTGGTAACAACTATACTTCAATATTACTTTATATTTCACCTGTTTTGCTGGTTTACTTCGCTTGCAGTCGCTGTTTGGACTAAAACACAACTGATCGCTCTGCGCAGCTGAAGCTTAGCGAATTGCTTTCGAAAAGACAAATATTCGCACTTGATATAAAAGTCAACTTCATCCAAAATATCTATTCATTCATTTTGACTGACTTCTATAGGGTGATCCATAAAATGAATTTCACCTAACCTGTTTCAGACATTGGATATTAACAATTGAAAAAATTACAGAAATTGTTCTTGAAAATAATATGATTCTGAATCATGGATGTGCTCTTGAAGTGAAGTGGTGCGTAGTTTTATTTTCTCTTGGATTTACGAAAATAGTCGTTCTGGTAAATAAATCTATATGTGAATTTCTGGAACTTCAACTAGCGTTTTCTAATATGACTGATAATCAGTCCGTGAGCCAACCAACTGATTATTATAAGACAAGTATAGCTGAGGCACCAGTCAATCCAATAATAACACTGATGATCTTCAAACATGACTCAACCTCTGACGGAACAACCAAACTCTTACGAAAGTTCGAAATAGATGAACACTTCAATCTAGCAGACCACTATTATAATATTCATGCAGTCATTGTTCACTGTGATTCAGGCGTTGAATCTGGCCATTATTAGGTACGCATTGGTCGAAGACGAAACGGACTGGTTTAAGTTTGACGATAGTCGTGTCACTAAGTGTTCTGGCGATGTATTGAATTTATTGGAGCCTCTGGAGACACCCTACATTTTGTTTTATGAGAGAGGACATTAGCCGATAAAGATCTTCAGATGATGTGGTGCTGCAGGTTTTTTCCGGGTTTTTCGGCAGCTGATCAAGTCGCTCCGGAGCGCCAATTAATTTTTTTTGTTTCATAATTCTTATTACCTTCTTTTTTTTTATATTAATAATTTCAATGATGAAAATCGGTCTCATCAAAACTTATTCGTTTGCGTGGACTTCAGTATTTGGGTATTTCCAGATTTTCTAACAGGAAAACAGGAATATTAGTCACTAACTCACAAATATTATTTTTGGTCTAAAGTATTACGTTAATAAAGACCCCCAATAATGATATTTCTAAAATGTACTCCATATACACTTTTATTATATGTA
The DNA here is from genome assembly GCF_025532065.1 of Leptinotarsa decemlineata. NCBI lineage: Eukaryota > Metazoa > Arthropoda > Insecta > Coleoptera > Chrysomelidae > Leptinotarsa > Leptinotarsa decemlineata. Next base: position 22,266 of record NW_027412670.1, on the reverse strand, counting down.
TTGCTTCTCAGAATCCCACTAATACAACAAAAGAAGTGAAATGATAAATCAAAGTAGTTACTTGTATGATTTGATTGTTCAATTCAACCAACCAGATGCTTTACTGAGCTTACTGTTTTTTTTTTTCAATACATTTAACCGTTACTTGGTGGAAACCAATAACACTATTCATGATAATAATTACAAATTTTCGCAATATAGAATTCATTTCCAATACGCGTTTCACTAGAACCTCAGGTTCCTCATTTGGACTGCGTCCAACAACCAACACAACGGTTGGACATCAGTCCATCCGAGGAAACTACCTTTTTGTTTATGAAGCGATTTCAAATAACCAGACGAGGAATATTTAAATGTTTGAGTCCGCTATGAATCTTCAGGACTGAAGATGAAATTAATAGTTGTATCATTTAGAATAATTACTTTTGTATCTAGGACTTCATTCAAGGGTTATATCCTGAGGGCAACAAGGCGGTTAAAATGTGGTGTGCAAATTTTTGGTGTAAATCCATATAATATTACTAAGAAAATGACTTGAAAGTATAATAATTTTATATTAAATTATTATACACGAGAGCATTTGCCTAAATGCAAAATCTTTAAAGTTATAGGATTGAATGCATTTTTATCTATTGAGCTTGTTGTACAAGGGATACATTTTTAGTATTTTCGAAAAGAAAATGAAAAAAAACTTCATTTTCAAACGAAAATTTCAGAATTTATGTGAAAAATTAGCATCCATATATGTTTATTTCAATTGGTTAAACGGGTCTAGTGAATTTAATCGCTATAAAACTCTGTAAACACTTCTTATCATTCAACCTATCCATCTCATTTTACATTGAGGAATAATCTCTGTAAATAGAAATTATTATAAAAGTTTTCTATGCATATTCTGCATCTGAGAGATAAGAAACGAATAAGGTATCACTGGTAATTTTAGAATAATTTTGAACAACAAACAAGTGTTCCGTGAATTTTTCAACTTTTTCTATACCTCGTTTGGCACCGTTTTGAAAATATGTGTTCTTACCGTCCCTAACTTTCAACGAGTTGAGCTGGTTCGATTTAGTTTTCTATTAGATTTCTCATGATTTAATACCCTTGTGTTTCTTGAAGAATTCTTTGTTTTTATTGACTCTGAATGAAAAAATTATAAATACTACTCGTATTCTTTGAAACGAATGATTGAGGTAGGTTATTTTCATATTCATATTAATATTTAACTTTAAAGGGGCCACAGACGATTTCGTTAGTGTTACTTACCTATCGTACGATAGTTTGCATTGTGGCACCAACCGTTTCGTTAATTTTAGTTCGAATACTTATCAAATGTGACATTCTAAAAACAATAATGCTCTTGATAAATATTTGTAAGTTTCATAGATTGAACAACTTGTATAACAACAATATGCCTCATATGTGGGCCCCTTCAGAGCGTATTTATATTTTCGGCTAGGTATCAGATACTCCATGAATGAGAAACATCAATTTAATAACTTTACCAGACCACACAGAATAATATTTTGGATTGAGGAAAATAACAGTTAACAATGAGATATCGAGTCATCAGCACCTATAAAACATAAATCTAGAAAAAATATTAATCTCTAGCAATCTATATGAGCATATATTATTACGTTTGGTTAGGTCATATATTTCAAGGTTTCTTTAGATTTTTTGGATCTAATCTTTTGACTCCTCCATTTGTTTAATTTACCCATACCAACACAAACGTTTTCTTAATGAACTCTTAACAACTGTTCTATTTTCAGTTCACACTTCATTTACTTATTTCTCAATCTGTCTTTGTTTATCACATTTTCAATTTTTTTGAGGTACTTCATTTCAACGTATTTCATTTTGCTTGACCGTTATTTCTCTTACTGTATTCAAAATTCTTCTGTTCAAGATTAACTACGTTCACCTTTGTTTCAACAGGTTGTTGACAATGTTTCGTGGTGTATTTTATCAGTTCGGACTTCCATTGTCTAATATAATATAAATTGATTTGAAAACCCTGAAAAAAAACAATTAAAAAATGAATAAGAACGTTATAAAATTAATGAGAAAGACGATTGTGGATACTAACAATCGAAACGTCGTGACATAACTTGGTTTCAAATCTATTTTATTTTTCATTTTTCTTAATGATAATTTTTAATTTTTATTTTTTCAGCTTTTATTACCATTTCAATTTTTATTTGTTTGGTTGTTGCTTGTTTGTTAATTCTTTGTAATTTCAGTTTTTTGTTTAATAAAATTGATATTTTCGGTTAATCTTATTAATTTTTTAATTGTTTTTTTCAGGGTTTTCAAATCAATTTATATTATATTAGACAATGGAAGTCCGAACTGATGAAATTCTAAATGATACCTTTGCAAAAGGCACAGCCTATTTTTCCTAAAGACATCCATTGTTGCCTGATTCACAATACGAAAATTCAATTTTTTGAGTTGACCCGTTCAAAAAATAAAAGGGGGGACATTAAAGAAATGCACTGTATATTCAGTAACTGAATTTTGAGTACGTTCTCATATATGTAGGAGAAATGTGCAAAATGGTTATTTCGTTTATATATATTTTATACAAATTCGAAAATGTATTAAAATTTATTAACATACAGGGTGGGGCACCGAAAACGAAACAGATCGAATATCTTCAAAACACACGTGTTCTGAAAAAATGCAAAAACACGTCGATTCGCAATCCAAGGGGACATCTTCCAATCATAACCTCAACTGTTAAACCTCTTCCCCCACCACTCGGTGACTATCACCCAAACAATTTGAATAGGGAAAGTAGTAAGTGTGACACATCGTTTAAAAGGTAATTTCTTAAGGAATTCAGCCATGTCAATTTTAGTCAATTAGTCATTTAGTTAATTTCAAACAAAATGTGAATTGAAAACGAAACAGTTGTTTTTCCTGCAATAGAGTGCCAAAATGAAAAGTTAAGTAGCGTACACTCACATGTATGAATTAATTGAATGAAATTGAATGAAATTACCTTTTGAATGCTGTGTCACCCTTAGTAGTTTACCTAATCAAATTGTATGAGGGAACAAGGGGTGGAGAGAGAAGTATGGCAGTTGAGGTAACGATAAGATTTGTCCCCTTGGATTTAAAATTGACGTGTTTTTGCATTATGCTCACAACACATGTTTTAAATAATTATTTTCGGTGTCGGGTTAAATCGAACCATAATTATAAATTTCGTCCGCCATTTTGGAGTCACCATCTTGATTTTTGCATTGAAAAACAATTCATAATTTCGGACCTTGAAAACCACCAATTTTGAATCAAATCGGACCATAATTGCAAATCTTGTCCACCATTGTGAAGCCTCCATCTTGTTTTTCCCCTAGAAAAACTCCATAATGCATTGTCACCGAATTTATGTCAAATTAGCTTGCGAATGAAGTATCATAATTTGAAATACGGAACAGTTTTTTCCCGCAAGAAGGCGCCAAAATCGAAAGTTAGGTAGCTGAAATTGACATGGCTGAATTCCTTATGAAATTTCCTTTTTAACGATGTGTCACACTTACTACTTTCCCTATTACAATTGTTTGGGTGATAGTCACCGAGGGGTGGGGAAGAGGTATAACAGTTGAGGTTATGATTGGAAGATGTCCCCCTTGGATTACGAATTGACGTGTTTTTGCATTTTTTCCAGAACACATGTGTTTTGAAGATATTCGATCTGTTTCGTTTTCGGTGCCCCACCCTGTATTATCGAGTATTTGAATGTATACATATGACTTATTTTGTATGTAAATTTATTATAATTTAAGAAAGGGCATTGTGAGTTTTATCTGATATATCTTAATTAGTCGTTAGTAACCAACTATTATTATATAATTTTCAACAACTATCGGCCTATTCCACTACATAACTATTTTTATATCTCATCTTATTTCGTATCGAGAGATGAAATTTACAATTGAATCAGAACATTTGAATGAACGAATATTTTTATTTTTCTGGAATCATGAATATCACACAAAAGTTATTATTTTGATTCGATTCTATAATTTAAATTTATTGACTAAGGAGAAATAACAACCCACCAAAATTGTTTTTAATGTTCATTAGTGAAAAAAATAATCATCAATGAATACATATTTTATAATACTCTAGCCACGGACATGTATAAGGTAACACATATAATAAAAAAGTAACTGAATGCAGTCTGAACATGGAAATTATTTGGGAAAACTATTACTGGGGTCTTAATTAAAACAACTGGACCCAAAACAATTATTGTTAGAATATTCTTCTGTTTTTTGCGTATCTGTTTGTCTATGCATTTGTGCGATTTCAGAAAGGACTCAACCGATTTGGGCGTGGTTTCCACTAACGTGTTGGGGCAAGCTTCACTTAATATTAGTGTTTGATTCATTTCAGGATTTATTCAAATCGGTTCATGAATAAAAAAGTTATGCCAATTCAAAGAAACACTTCATACATTTGTTGGAAAAATACTGAAAAACTTCTGTTCAGATGATTTGGCTGATTGTAGTTTGTAAAATACTTTTCTTGTAACTTAAATGTAGGCAAATACATGAGAACATTTGCTATTAAAAAAATATGGGAAGACCTAAAAACTTTGGTCCACGCAAACGAAGCCGCGGGCAACAAATAATGTTAAATGAATGAATATGTTTTTAATAAGAAAAATGTTGTTTTCATCGATTCTAGAAAGGAATTGGAATGTTAATATGACCTTGAACTAACCAAGTCTCAAGATTATATAACTTCCTAGCAATTCGCGATTGTACCAACCGTTATGTTGGGATAATTTTCCGTTTGCGCATTTATACCTCGTCAACGCTTGAATCAGTATTATAGAACAAAATGTATTCCACTTGTTCTGGTAATGAATTATATTGAAGGAGGAGAAATTTTCAGATTTGTCTTATACTAATTGAGTAATCCTGAACGAAGATTACAATTATTACACTATTGCTAATTCCGTAATCACAAAACGCACGACAGTTCAGATGTCTAGAATAGTGAACTTGCAGATTTTTTTACGTAGTAAATGTGTTCTGCTATGATGAATATTAACTACTGCAAAATATGAGCAGTGAAATATCAATAGTCAGTTTAAAAAAATATAAAAAGTTTCTTGCGTTGAAAAACCAATTCAAACAGGCTTTTAAAGGTGCGAACTGTCATCACGTCATACTGTATCAATCCGGGCGCAGGCATATAGCGCAGGCTGTGACTGCTTATTTAAGCAACTGCACCGAAACGCATTTGTGAAGAATGTGATGAGGTCCTGTTTTTTCAATAGATTAGTGTCATTAAGTTGTATAGTTTCGTGATTTGTGTTTGACCCTGATTCAGCTTTGTTTGTGCGCGTTGTTGAATTTATAAGTCTAACGCGGACTTTCAATTTCAAAGGCAATGGAACACAAACTATATTACAAATATTGCATTGTACCTTTTTGCACAAATACTTCCATTAAATCACCCAATAAAATATTTATAAGAGTACCTGAAGATGCTCGTAATCGTCGAACAAAATGGTTAAATGCATGCAGAAGGAATAAAAGTGATATTTCACTTGACAACAAAGCTCTTCATGTATGTGAAGACCTTTTTAATAAATATTTACATATTATTATCTATCTAATTTGTGAGAGAATTGCGTTCAGGCTAGGGATATTTGAAAATAATTAGAAACTTAATTAAGTATTATAATTAATATTAATTGCAAAGATAATCAATACTAACCGAACTGACACAATTTAACCCAATATTATTCATACAAATTTCATTAAGTTAGGTTCTATTATCAATCAAATCTCCTTTTATGATAATATAATAATATATATTTTTATACTTTGGTACTTTGTGAAATTACTATGGATCTTCATCAAGTACTTAACTGCCGAATCAATCAGAAAAAAAAAAAAACATAACAACTGGCAGATTATCGGATTGACGTTTTGTAAAATTAACTAATTACAGTAGAAACCATAGATATGGATAAAAATATCACAATAAACAACAGAAATTTCGAACCAGCAAACGCAAACAGTTCAACATAAATGGAAAGGGCGACTGGCGAAATACGGTATGACTTCACATCCAATGGCTTGGCGTTTTTGGTCACGTGACGAAATTAAAATTTTTGGTAAACTTTAATTGTTTCGATAGAACAAATAGCATATAAAAAATAGTTTTGTTGGTAATAAAGGCTTTGTTACAATGCTATCTTTTGATTCACAATGTGATTTTCGTGATTAAATTTTTATTGGTCCTATTGAAAGTAGTGCACTGTTACCAAATTGGGAATGAGGAAAATTCAGAATTACTTTCGCTGTGGACGAAGTGAATCACTTCGTGCACTGATGGTAACGATATGAAAATCAGTTAGGTACGTTTTAGGTTTATCGCGTTCAGGCCGACAGACACGGCGGGAAGTTAATTTGTAATATTCCGTTTCATTCGGTAACTGCCAACTTATGTTGGAATTATGACTGAAATTTGTATGAAATATAAAATTCAAGTGAAAATTCCTCAAATTAGATCAGACATTATTAAAACCTGATGTGTTAAAAATCCCATATTGAAAGATAATACATCGTTAATCCTTACTTACATTCGGCTCAGTTTGAGTTTCTGAGAGAGCAACAGCTGGTTAACGGAAAAACAGATTTGAAAAATATTTAAACAGTTGACAAAACCATTGACCATTGAAAAAACGAATGACTGAATGACCTGCAGTTTATTAAAAACACTTTTCCCACATAAAAACAAAAATAGTGTCTCTCCAACACCTGTTTCACTAACTAAGTTATCATCATCAGGATATAATTGAAATACAAAATTTTCAGTTATTTAGAATATTTAGACAGGATTGACTATGAACGTGGTTGAAAACTGTGGAACACACCAATCCCAATCAATTTATTTTTCAATGGGAATGTTCCTCCTGACGAAAATCAAGTAGTTTTCGTTTCTATTTCACCATTTGGCAATATCGGTTATAGCTAATAAAGGATAATGAATCTGTTACCTGTATGAGACAAACAAAGATGAACATATTTCAGAGGCATGCTGTTCTGTTTACTTATGTTCCGAGTTCCGAGACATTCTGTGACATATGACATTTGTGCACGTAACCTATCTTCCTCTATATAAATAAATAACAAAACAACTGTTGTTTTATGTGGCTTGTGGAGGTGGTATTGAACTATAATTATTATTTTGCCTTAATTGTTGATTTATAGAGATAATTTTCCTTTTTTAAAGTAGAATATCTAGGTACGTATAAATTGTTTCAACTGGATATAGGCGCTTTTACCAATATGTGAATCAGAAACAAATCCCTTTAAAAATTAAAACCCAACATTTGAAACATCAATTTGAATACTTTTCGAAGTGAATTTGAAAAACTCATGAAAATAACTCAACTTTATTTTGTGCAAACTTGCATTTGCTGTAATAACTAACCCAAATTGAGGAAAATTCCCCATTGTATCCTAATATAATTACAAAAATTACAAAATTATTAAACACAACATGAACGAGGTTTTAATAGAGTTTGAGGTAGTTATTGTCGAAAGACATTTTCAGTGGAATTGTTGGTCTAACTAAAAAATGTTTTGGTTGGTTTTCGAGTTTTGCCGTGGCCATCTTTGGTTACAATTGCAGTCGAAACGTTTGGAGATTATAACCAAAGAAACGATATCATTGGTCCCGTTTTCATTAAGGGCAACTTGGATGGCGATAATTATTTGGCACCACTTCAAATGAAGTCCATTTCAAGTTTAACAAATTTATATTCTGATCCAGGAAACCCTCAAGTTCCAGTGAATACGATATGGTATCAGCAGGATGGAGCACCACCACATTACCCAGTCCGGCAATACCTCTATACAACATTCCCAATCGGTGGATAGGGAGGCGAAGATCGATTGAATGGCCAGCGCGATCACCTGATCTTTAATCATTAGATCTATTTTTATGGGAATATGTGTACAAAACTGAACCCTCAGATTTGAATGACTT
>NW_027412670.1:1133-14138 GCF_025532065.1 Leptinotarsa decemlineata | reverse complement strand
AGTTCTGTATTTTTTGAAGTCGACTACTATCAACTCTCAGAAGTGCGGGTCCATAAATATAGTCACAGTAAGCCAGTTTCGATAATATGAGGGATTCACAATCACAAACACGAATTTTCAGAGCGGAACTAATGAATTGTCTACTTGAATAAAGTTGTTTGAGTGTATTATATGAACCTCGGCAAAGTTGATTGCCATGTTTTGTGAACCTATATTCATTGTCTAACCAGAGTCCGAGGTTTTTTGTTTCATTTTTTATGGGAATTTTTTCCCCATCCAAAACAATGTCGACCGAGGTACTGGCTAGATTACGTTTGAGCTTCGGTTTGAAAAACAATGCACTGGACTTCTCGCGTTCAACTTCAGATTATGTGCAGCAGATACATTTATCAAGAAATCCAGAACCGAATTTAAAGCGGCGGTAACATCAGGTTTCAGTTCATTGAAAGATAAGTACAGCTGGGTATCGTCCGCGTAGTGGTGTATGCGGCAGTATTTGACGAATGAATGAAAATCTGAGATGTACAAAGAGAATAACAGTGGGCCCAATATTGATCCTTTCGGAACGCTACGGCTCAAAGCAAGGGTCTCTGAGGATTCAAGGTCATGAACCACTCTCTGCGTTCTTCCTTCAGGTAACATTTCCAATAGTTTCACTGAATTTACTTAATTGAAATACAACTTTGTTGAGACTGTTTCGACAATGCTTTAAGCATATTGAATATACGCAGGTATTATCAAAAGAATTGATTAGTTCTGAAAAGAAAAGGAAGACTGATAGTTTTCGAGTTTTTTTCGATTCGGCAAAGTCAGAAATTTTACTATCAGTTGAGTACTTACAAAATGAAATTTTACTAGTTTCATTGCTATTGAACGCATTCATTGGGAATTTTAAAGTTTTTATGCTGGATATACAAAATTACCAAAAATGACGTCATTCTCTTCTTAACGTAAATATCCTAATATATATATATATATATATATATATATAATATATATATATATATATATATATATATAATATATGGAGTTTGTAAGTGAGCTAAATGGCCCCGTGAAGAGCGGTTCTGATGTCTGAGGACTTTTCATACCGTCAACATCTCCTTAGTCATGAACCTATTTGTCTTTCTGACGAAAATCAGCTGAAAGGGTAAGGGAGCTGGACTCCAACGTGAATGAACTGAAGACCCTTGGTCAGCAGGATGGAGAAATAATTGAATGCACAGGGGTGCCAACTATAAAAGTTAATCACTGGAGATGAAAAATTAATTTCGAATAACTTCTGAAAATTTACCCGAATAAATAATGCTACTATATTTACATGTATTGTGTTCTTTGATATTTGGGTAATGGTTTTCAATTTAATATCTGCGGAAAAACATCTTTACAGACTCTACAATTCCTTTGATCAGTCCAATCTCACCTAAATTATCAATGATACACAGAGCGTTTGCAATTCTTCTACCTGAAATGAACTTCCTGGATGAAGTAAAAAAAATTAAAACAAATCAAGTACCAATCAGATAAAACTCGTTGAACGCTTATAAGTGAATTATACCCAAATATCAGAGAAAACAACACAATGTGAATATAGAAGCATCAATTACTTAGGTGAACTTTCAGAAAACATTTAAAATTACTTCTTTAAATGCAACATATCAACAGCTTTCATAAGTGATTATAATTTAGGCAGAATTCTGTTCAATGCAAAACCCAAACGAGATGAAATGAAAAATATATATAGAATAGAGTGTGGGGTATGCTCTGCAGTATATATGAACCAAACCGGTAGAAATTTTGACGTAAGGCTCCATGAACACGTCTGTTTGGACAAATTATCTACAATGTATGAACATCTGCAAGAATCAAAACATAAGAAAAGTAAAGATAACCTCAATATCCTACACATATGTAATAAAGGGAAAAATTAATTAGTTGGAGGACATGGAAATCAACAAATCGATTAAAAACCAGAAATATTGTATAACCCTAAACAAACAACTTGATTTATGTAGATCTTCACTATTGAATAGTAGGTTTTTTACTTGATGAAAATAAAATAACTACAGACCTTTAAATCAGTAATTTGCTAAAAATTATTGCCTTCTGTATGATGAGGAAGCATTTACTCATGAAATATCATAGAAGAAGTCAATTAAAAAACGTGACCGTATATAAAATGTATGACTTAGTCATTTTTTTCAAATTTCTCGAATGTTGCTTTTTATAGAATTTTGACAATTGATAACGGCCATCTTGTTGAAGCTACATCTGTGTAATTAGTTGTCTTTGCCAAATCACCATGGACGGATATAGGATTCATCGAGAAGTGCGAATAATGAAATTGTTCTATTAAAATTGTTGTATTTTTCGGGCAATGTACCGCACGCTTCGCTCATTTTACGGTCGCCATAATCGATAAGGACTAATTGCGATGTGGTGGTGATGAATTTTAGTCCACTGGTTCAGTAAACGATTGACCAACATGCGTATGTCGACAAGATCTGCCGAAAACATCGCCGCTGTCTGTAAGAGTGTGCATGATAATCCAAGGCAGTCGATTTTGTGTCGCACCCAGACCGTAACTTGGCGAATTTTGCGTCGTGACTACACCCGTACAAAATTCAACTGGCCCAGGAACTGATGGTAAACGACCATAGACAACTGAGTATGTTTGCTGAATGGGCTTTGGAGCAGTGGCAACAGACCCTAATTTTTATAGACAAATTATCTCCAGCGAACAATACTAATCTACACGAGATCCAAGAGCGTTCAATGCTTCCCAAAACAGTCACTGTTTGGTGTGGATTTTGGGTTGGCAGCGTCATTGGCCCATATTTCTTTGAGTTCGACATTGGCCAGGCCATCACTGTCAGTGAAGAGCACTATAGGCCGATGATTACCAACTTTTGACCTGAATTGGATAATCTGGACACCAACGACATGTGGTTTAAATAGGACGACGCTACGTGCCACACAACTCATGTCACATTGGATATTCTGCACGAGCGATTTGAGGGCATGGTCATCTCCCGTGGATGTGATTTGAACTGGCCACCGAGATCGTGCGATTTGACTCCGTTAGACTTTTTCTTGTGGGGTTCTCGTAAGTCGCGAATAAGCCATAAACCATAGCGGTCCTCAAAGCCAACATAACCCATGCCATCGGTCAAATTCAGCCTGATGTATACGCCAAATTGGACGTTTCAGATGTGCTCCACCCAGAGGAGCCGTGGCGAACATTTGAACGATGTTATGTTTCACACATAATGACATCAATAGGTCTTTCAAACGAATACTAAATTTTGATGATATTCTAACATACTTCGTTTTATTTAAATTCAAAGATAGGAAGCGCTTAATGAAAGACCCTTCATTATGGACTATGCTCGTTATATTCAATATCACTATAATGATTGTAATCATCAAATATTTTTTCAGTATTATCATTATGGAAAATAAATTTTCCAATTTCCCTACCGAATCAAATGAATATATCTGAAACTGACTTCGGTCAAATTCAATGAAATGTTGTCGGGAGATTTACATTTTTCCAAATGAGCTAGACGTAGTATTGAATTTTGTAACAACATAATTCATATTAATAATTTATATGGAGCACCGAGTGAGTAGAATTCAGATAGCATGAATACGCCTGAAAAAGCTATTGTATAGTGGAACACGTGTAGTAAAACTCTCACAATGAAGTGTTACTGAAATACGTTATTTTTTTCATTTGGGAGTTTCAGAAAATGTATTGAACAGATAAGAAGGCATTAGAGTGTCATAATTACCTTTTTTTCTTTTAGTAAACATCGTATAGCCATCCAAAGAGGATATGCGGCTTCTTTTTACGGTATTCTTCCTGATTCTAAAAATCTTGAAGAAATTCACATGTTTCCTGAAAACCATCTTTTTAAAGAAAAGAGAGGTGATAACAAACCACTTTATGGAATTAAAACAAAAGCAAATGGAAAAAATACTTTCTGTCAGCAAAATTCTGAAATGGGTTGCAAAGGTACTTCGAATTGTCCAGTGATAAATTCTACAGTCAAAACCCTTTGGTTAAATGGGTTGAAAAATATTGGTAACACCTGTTTCATGAACAGCGTAACCCAGTGTTTATCAAACACGAGATGGTTATTGAAATATATCAATACTAGTATGTCCAGTATGGAGGGTGCTTTAATCAAAGCGTTTGCAGAAGTCATCAAGGAGTTGTGGTCAGAAGATATATTTGATAGAGTGGTAAATACAGCCCCTTTAAAAAATCAGATTCAAAGTTTTGCTCCTCGATTCATGGGTATTTGCCAATAAAACGCCCAGGAGTTTCTTCGTTATCTTTTGGAAGTTTGACATGAAGACGTTTATATAATTAATAAGAAACCTAAACCAATCTTAACGGGCATTGACGAAAAATTGAGCGACAGCAGAAATGCACAAGAGTCATGGTTCACATATTTGAGAATGCATAACTCTAAGATTGTAGATAATTTCGTTGGTCAATTGAAATCCACGAAGAAATGCACACACTGTGGACACTCATCAGTAACCTTTGATTTATTCTGGGATTCGTCTTTCTTCATACCACAAAGCATCGACCAATTTGTGGCAATGCTTGGATTCGTTTACAAGAGAAGAAACTTTGGATGGAAATGAAAAACCGACGTGTTCGAAATGCAAGGAAAGGAGAAAATGCACCACACAAAGTCCCTATAAATTCACAAGTTTCCCCATATTTTAGTAATTCATTTAAAAATATTCTCTCCAACGGAAAGATTTAGAGGCGAATTGAATGATGTCATCGAATTTCCTCTAGAAAGATTGGATATGGACAATTTTGCAGCAGAAAATGTGGTTACTTGTTGTTATAATCTATATGCACTTTTAAATCACAGTGGGACTTCTTACACAGGGCATTACACACTACATACTGCAGACACCCATATACTGGCGCATGGCACAAATACAACGATTCACACGTGTCACCAATTTCACCAAAATCGCTTGTGAGTGGAGATGCATACATCCTCTTTTATGAAAAGGGGGAAACAAGTTCGCACCCTTGAGCAGGATAACTGAGAGAAAGTTTCTTCGTGCAATTATCATTTATTTGTTGTCAAGTTCAAACAAAATACATATATTTTTTTGATTGATTCGGACTTTACTTGATGAAGATCCATAGTAATTTCAAAAACTACATGTTTGTGGAGATCAAATCGTGGGGTATAGTTTTTGAAATCAAAATAAATATATTTGTTAGTTAAAATACCTTGTTGAAATACCTAGTTTTTTCATATTAGAACAAATTGACACCCTCTCTATCACCTTTGCTTGTTTTAACATATCATTAAAGTACCTATATGCATGTTTGTATTTAGAGAAATATGGCGTAATTTCTGTTCAATACATGTTTTTGATTGAGCAGATATTTCTTCAATCTTGTAATAACAATTTGAACAACTTGAATAATAATAATTAGGAACAACATACGACATGTTGGATTTTCAGATAGGTACCTTAATGTAGAATATCAAGATGATTACCTGACATGCAGGGTGTAATATTTGAAAAAATGGCAGAAACGAAGTGGACGAAATAAAAGTGACTTTTGATTCACCCAGTATAAAAATAAATGCTGCTCAGGGCATTCAAACGCAACATTGCTGTTCTTCACATCACTTCAACAATCAAAATTCAAACATTTTAAGGAACAGCCTGATTATAGTTATTTCACCCAGTGGCTGCAAAATAGTGCTGATTAGGAAACAAAGTGACCATTTCAATGACAGGAAAATAAAAATTATTAATCTGTTAAATAACATACAACACCCTGTACATTCTTTTATTTTTCAAACATGTGCAATCTACAAGCACACCTCTCCAAATACTTTTCTGCACTTCTTGGTTGAAATAAAGTCGTTCAATTTTAAAGTTTAGTTTGGTTGGCATAGTTCGGCATAGCATAGAATCGAATACTTTACATTTTTCGAATATAAATCGTTTCTGGAATCAATACAATAATTTCAAGGAGAATATGATTAACGATGTACTTCAGAGTTTTGATATAAGAAAAAAATCATCTGATGAGAAAATAATATCCACGACTTGCAGCTGACTAATTTCTCAAAGAGATTGAGTGGGAAGTGAGAACTCCTAAAAGCACGAACAAACTTTGTACTTATGAATAGCCCCCATAAAAGTTTCGTGTGAGAAAATTTATGACATGGTAATGAATAATCGAATGTTGAAAAGATGTTATCGAATTCTTTCGTATTAGTTGTAATTAATTAATCTAAGTACTCACCTCCCAATATAAGAAGTTTGTGTGATGTTTCTGACAACGTAATTGTTGAATGGAGAGATTTAAAACCTGAGAGTGAATTAATGAATGAAATATATTGAATGGAATCAATCTGCATGGTTTAAATATCATACATGAATAGATATCGAGGATGCTTTTCAACAGAAGATGTTTTAATGACTTTCTTTACTCTGAAAACAATATTATGGATATTAGGCAATTCCTTTGTCAACATATGATAATGAATATACACGAAAGTAGAATAAACTCATCGAAAATTGTTATACTACCAGAGCAAAATATTGAAAATGAAATAACCCGTGTGGAAGATCAAACAGTTTGATCTTCTACTTGAAGATGATCAATTGGTGATCGAAACACGTGTCGAGGTGTTAAAATAACGGTTTGGTCTTGTGAAAAAAACTCCAGTAATATTAATCATCTATACATATTTACTACATTTAGATAAATGAAATGAATTTCACCATCCTCATAGGACATAACAGCAATTTTCCACAGATAATATACCTTTTTCAGAACATTTTTCTCATTTTTATTTGAATAAATACAGAATACATAGTTTCTTGTACAACAACACATTTCGAATTTCCCTCCAAACAGTTGCCTAAACTGGTGGAATTTCTGTCACATTTATAATTTCAAAATGAGTTGGTAGTTCTATGTTCTGTGAACATTGATCCAGTAGGATCCAATACAGCCATTTATTTTTAATATTTTTGACATGACCCTTTCAGCGTGGAAAATGGTTGCTTCTTGATTATATTGACAATTAACGATGCAATACAACATAATCAGTGTTTTGTTGAAATTTTATATTTTCTACATATTTTTTGACAATTTTACAAGTGTTTTTTCATCATTTATCAGTAATATTTTCATGACTCCAAATGTTTCTTGCGGCTTAGATTATACAATCTCATTTTCCATAAGTGCTTATTCTATGGTTTGTTGAAAGTAATCCTAAAATTATCAGTTAGAAAATATTATTTCACACTCTCAACTTTTCCACATATCTACACGTGAAACCACGTTACAAAACCACGTACAAAGACGTGTTTTTCGCGTATCAAATTTCATGAAAAAGTTATTTCAAAAGGGTTTCATATGTTTGGAACTCATTAGCGGACAACGTATAATAGAAAAACAAAAATAATAATGCCTACCACATCATAACGCGTGGTAAATTAAAAGTAATATTTCAATGGTGCTCATATTGACTATTAAAGAACATCAGAGCACTGAGGCGTGAACCGTTTAAGTATAGCACCTTGTCAAACGCAGATGAGGTTGTTTTGTATTTTGTACACGTAGATTTCCCTTTTAATTTCAACCCTGGAAACTCTTCACCGAGCAGAATGGGCTGGGTATAATTGGTGATTGTGAATTATACGCTTTCACAGTTGCAGTTGCTATTCGATGTTTCATTTTTCCATGAACATTTTAAAAATAGGTAATTCAATAGCACTAACGGTTTTTCAATGACCAAAACAGATGTAAGTTTATAGTGATATCGTATTAGCCAAAGGAGTAGTTGTTTTTCCGAGGCATCAACCAGATCCTACTGTGTAGGAACATTGGAAGAGATGAACATATCTCGTCTCGATAAAGTTATAAGCTCCATAAAAAATTTACGAGGTATCAACTTTGTGGAAAAATATGTGCGATATTTGAACACGTGTTAAAATTTTCTGTTATGAAATATACCTAAATGAAATGAGTCGAGATTTCAATCGATCATTGAGTAGTCTAATCAACAAGTTCAAAACATGAAAAATAGAGATAAAGGTCCTAAAAATATGAGCGAGGGCTCATTCGATTCAGAATCACCCCTAGAAAAATGTTTTTGGAGGATTTTGGTGCAGGTAAAAATTGCAATTGTTATTAACAAAATAAGAAAAAAAAATTGTATTTAGTTTTTCGGTAATAACTCAAAAAATATTGATATATAAGCAATTTTGAAAAAAGCTCGTTAAAGAGGAGGAAATTTTCGATAAAAAAGTTCCGACTTCCGAAACTCTATCTCCATTATTTATAATTTTAATTTGACGTTGAAAATAAGGTTCCGCGAGGCTGTCACGGCATGCGCGCATTTTCGCTAAAGAAAGTTTATCAAAAGAAATAATTTTTTTATAACATAAAATGTCATTTTAAAAATTGAAAAACCTAGTATCTTCATAACACTTGAATAAATCGAGTAGCGTAGAAAAAAAAGTTTTATCACCATTTTTCAAAAAGTTATTCAATTGTTAACTAACAACTTTTTTCCAATCTCCGTTGGCATAAATAATGGGATAAAAGGTATAAATAATTGGCCTATAAATTTTAAACTTCGTGGAGCCCTTTTGATATATATACTTCATACGATCCTGCGATAAAAGTTCATAAAAATTCATTAATTTGTCAATTATGATTTTTTATAACTATTTCAAAGAGAAATATCTGAAAATTGTTGATAAATTTTTTTTCAATTGATATTTAGCTATGTCTGTTTTCACATTAAACAATGGTTGTTATTGACATAGGATACGAATTTTTTTACGTAATTTGTTTATTAAATTGTTTTAAACAAATAGAGAAATTCAATATTTTTGACGATTTTTTTTTTGTTATTTTGCTGTCTAGAGATATTATCATTTCAAATTTTTTTTTTCCTAATTTTAATTTTTAATTGTTTAAAATCGATTTTTTTATATTTCGATTTTTAAATAATTAGTTGAGAAATAATTTTGTTTTAAAAATCATAATTTACACTTTTGAATAGTTTGACAACAAAAAAATACCTTTATCCCTATTTTTCATGTTTTTGAACTTTTTGATTAGACTAGAGGCGGTGATCATATTTACGGAATGTAATTTTTTCCATATATGTATGGCATTTTTTTATGAGAATAATCCTGTGATGAAGTACGAAGGCGTGAATCCATTGCTTGTTTTTGAAATCGATCCCACATATGAGTTTTGTATCATTTGAATTCGATTAGCGTCTCTTTTGGGTACGGCAGGAACGTAAATGTTATATAAGTAAGTTGAGCAAGGCTAGTGACTTGTTATTTCACTCCTGTTATCGGAAACCTTTCTGTTAGAGTTTATCAATTTCGAACTGAAAAATGCACCACTTATGATCACATCAAACTGGACATAGATCAGGGCTTAAGCCTTCAAAAACGGTAAGAAGTGAAAAAAATAAAAGTAGGATGAAACCCATTTGAAAAGGAGGGGAATATGATAAAAATGGAAGGAAAAATAAATTACGGGCGATCTGAGTTCGGAAAGTAGGAGGGGGTGAGTTTTTAAAGGTTAAAAATGGTTTATCTCAATTTCCGGCAAAACTACAAGTCCAATGGAAAAAAGTTGAACAGCAAAGTTGTAGATAATGAACAGATCTACAACTTTTATATTCACAATTTCTTCACATGACCTCAAAATTCATGTGGAAAATTCAAATAACCAAGTTTTGGTTTTCAAAAAAAATTTTCTAAGGAATTTGCTGAGAACTTACCTTTTCATATACCAAATACACTGTAATTTATCTGATTTAAAATATTAATTTTTCCATCTCATTTTGACTTGATATCAAAAAAGCACCCTAATTTTCAATCGAAAATTCTCGCGTCAAAATATCAGATTTTTTCAAAAAGTCGGTGTGCTTTCTAATGGTATGAAAAAAACATACATTACTTAAGTAATTGTGCCAAAAAAATGCATGCAATTGAAATTTACACTTTAGTTACTCAAAAAACGTAAGAGTCCATGTTATATTGATAAACGAAAAAATTGTAAATCGCAATACTACTATAATCAAAAAAGTTAATATCTAATAAGACATCTACAAATATTTTGAGAAGGTTGTAGAATCTTCTTTGAATAATATTTGTAGACGCCTATTTATTGCTGTTTCAAAATAATTTATATATCTGAGTGACTTACGTAATATTTTAGCCCATTGAAAGGTATTTCATAGAGAAGTGGGGAAGGAGCTAGGGGGGCTGGGTCTAAAAATTTGTCAAATTTGGCCAATGTTTTTTAGATGGAAAAATGGATTTCAATTATTCAAATCTATCTATAGATGTAAAAGGAAAAAATAAACTGAATCAATTGATATTTCAAAAATATCAATTGGCAAAAACTAAGTCATCTTTAATTTTGGCAAACCTCCCACAACAGAAGGAACAGCATAACAACATTGTTAAAGGGCATATTATCAGCTTCAAACTTGGTTGTGTAACGAACTGACAGTAATAGATTGGGGTTGGAAGCAACATCAACGTGGCATTATGCCCAAATTTACAGAAAAGGAATTAATTCCGGAACTATTGCTTCAAACTTGTCTGCTGCAGCCGTGATAACTGGATTTAACAGTTTGAAATGAGGCTGTCGAAACATAGTGAAAAATGCCCAAATGTATGCTCAAATTGTCATGGTTCGGAAAATTGCTACAATGAGACGAAGAAGGTGATGGTCTTGAAGATTTCGAAGATCAACTGAAATTGGAAAAGGTTTGTTGAATCTAACGATGAAGAAATGTCATCAAAGAGACAAAAACTAATGGATAAGTGATCAAAATTCAAGATAGGTATTTGCAACTAGCAAGATTAACGTTTTCAAAAATATAATCAATAACATAATCAGAATGAAGTATCTAAATTCAATAGTACGATTTACATGTATATTTATATTTTATGAGATTTTTCTATGACATGAATGTGATTAGAATTGAATAAATGAACTCTTGAACTGAAGGAAATTGCAGCAATCACATTTTTTGTATTGAATTGTACATAATCATTGAAAAAATTTCGAATTCGAGTTTTTTTTCGATTTTTTGAATTTCTGAGAACATTTACTGGTGTAATGTATTTTTTTTACACCATCAGAAAGTAGAGATTACAACGAACAAAAAGTACACCGACGTTTTGAAAAAGCTGATATTTTGACGCGAGAATTTTCGATTGAAAATTAGGGTGCTGAACAAAGTTCAGCTGTTGTCAGCCTGATAGTGAAAATTATACAATGAACTGTATTGGTTTTTATTTTTAACAAAGTTCATCAAAGAATACAGAGAGTGATGATTTATTCCATGTTTCGGAGAATTGGTAGTAGTAGAGTCCTTCAGTACTCTGAAAGATTTTCATGCCTAATGACATATCTTCTGACTGTCGTTTGTTCGAATATATATTTTTGAATTTCATCAATACGTATGTGTTGGATTTTTCAGGAGTATGAGTAAAGATACATTTCCATTCATATGGAAGGTATTGTTCAGATGTGGGTGTCATTACGATTTGAACGATGGACAGAAAATTGCCACGTATCAAAGTATGTTCTTCTTTGCTTTTGCCAAACCAAAACGATCCTTTTTTGAAACGGATCATTACATGTGATGAAAAGTGGATAGGAGACGTTCAGGTTTGTGGTTGGACACCGATGAGCCAAAGACCACGGAAGAACCTTCGCCAAGCAGGACCAGGCAAAAAACAACAATAGTTCGACTTCAACAAATCCCGTGCAACAATTTCTATGCTGACGGAGTTGATCGTCTTATGTTGCTTAAAGTGCACTGAATTCAATGGCACTTATTTTGAGTGAATTGACAGGACAGAACTTTTGAAAGATCATATATTTGCAAAGGGTATCTAAGACCTCCTAAAAATTCAAGGCTTTCGGTTTATGATTGATTAGGTTTCCTGTTTATCAAATCACAATAGGGTGTTGAGACATCCATCAATCAAATGAGTTCGTAATAAATATACCCTCAATATTTCACAAATTGATATTATAGCAAACACAGTACACTCACGTTTTATAGTCGTATAAAATAGAACGTGAAGTTGATTTATTGTTCAGTAATCATTATGTGTTAATGAAAAACATGCTTGTAGGTGTTGTTTTTTTGACTGTGCTTGTACTAGGTATATTACAAAATGATTCACTGTCGGAAACGAAATAGTAAACACATAAAATAATGTTTGAAATTGGCCATTTGTTACCAAACTTTTCGTACATTCGAAAAAGTAAATAAGATTTTATAACCTTCGACATCCTTTTTCGTGAAATGAAAAAAATTCTGTTAGAAGTTACTAAAGCATCAGATTCCCAACTGGACTTCATACGGGTAGCAGAGCATATATATCTACATTTTCTTTTCTGTCATAGTGACACATCAGCTTGCCCATGAAAGAGGGTTTCCATTTTTGATCGAAGGCGTGTTATTGAAAATATAAGAGTTGGATATTCTGCCCTTCAGAAAGTTATAGAAAAGTTCAGGAAATTTGGAGTGATCAAAAGCATTCCACACCATTCCAGAACGATCTGGAATATAGTGGAATGTTGAGGAATAGTTTGAAACGTTTGAGGAAATCTCAAAACATTCCCAATCATATACTTGTGATGCACTGTTTGGAACCTTTGGTGTAGTAATGGAATTTACTGGAGTTTTTCCTCAACACCAAACCGTTATTTTAACACCTCGACACGTGTTTTGATCACCAAGTGATCATCTTCGAGGGGAAGATCTTCCTCTTCAAGAGGAAAACAACGGTTTGGTGTTGGAAAAAACTCCAGTAATATTCATTCCAAAGCATTGTGAAACGATCAGGGGATCACATGGCGTTGTAGCTCTCTTTTTCCCATAAGTGGAGATGGTCCCTGAATGGTTATTCGAATGACGTGCTTTCGGAAGT
>NW_027412670.1:0-1033 GCF_025532065.1 Leptinotarsa decemlineata | reverse complement strand
TTCGATGTTTATTAATGATTTATGTGACAGTTTGAAATGTGAACCACTACTTTTTCCAGTTAATTTAAAGTTATTTCCTGTAATCAATGATATTAGTGATTATGTAAATCTTCATCATCACGTGGAATTTCTTGTTACTTGGTGTAGCTGTAATAAATTGAAACTTAATGTAGGGAAGTGAAAAGTTATACCTGAAACAAGAACGTTCATAAATTTCCACATGATATTCAAGATTCAGACCTACAGAAATGTAATGATTTCAAAGACCTAATAGGACTGAATTTTGAAAAAAAAAACATTAAAAACCTATTTAGGTTTAAACCGGAATTGAACCCAAGTCAAGAATTTCAAATAGGACTATATTTCTTGACCATTTGATAGAATATGAAACTCTCTTTTCAACGAGGTAACACGATAACAGTTTTTTTAGAAATAACGCCGTACGAGCCATGTTCTCTAATTTCAATATGATGCCATTATGAGAATATTTACGAACAACTTGATTATAGTTTTAGGAATCACACGTTTAAAAGATAAGACCTCGTTAGTCCTTAGTTAGTAGCTAGTTCCTTAGTCCAAGTTTCTCAACTTCTGAGAGTTGTCGTTCGTATGATTAACGGAAAAAAAAAACAGATTTTAAACAGACACGCAGAGAGACAGACAGATAGTGACCACAAAAAAAGCAATGTTCACTTAATAAATGAATAAAAATTTGAAAATTGAAAGTTTTTACTAATCCACATACTTTTTATAGTTTTTTGTAAATGCCATTTTTGGTTCATTTATCTCGAAAAGCCTAATAGAAGTGGTATTTATTTCATTTTTTAATATCGAAGTGTACCTCTTCTACTACAAAAAAATGTCAAAGATACTACGCTGCTTATTTTTCTGTGACTGTGAAAAACTGCATTTTCTAATTTCGATGACAATAACTATTTGAAGTAACACACTGAATTTAAGGTTTTTGTGGAGAACATGTCAAGAGTATTCATAAAATATCATCTTAGAGCCCATGTCGAAGAACAAAAGAGGG
>NW_027412669.1:0-18109 GCF_025532065.1 Leptinotarsa decemlineata | reverse complement strand
AATGTGTAGTTGTTTACAGCTGATTCTCGGCCTCCCCCACACTATGACGTATTAATTGCTTTTTTTATTGGTTGTTGTTTGGTGAAGTTTTTTTTGTTGTGCAGTGAAGTCAAGGCGTTGTGACCTTGAAGTGTCTGGTGCATGGATCGTTCAGATTTTTTTTTCATATGAGATTTTGTGTGTTTATGTGTGTGTGTGTGTAGGAGAATGCACGGTACAGGGTTTCATCATGTGCTTGTTTGTCTATGTACAAACATACGTCTGCATACTTCGAAGATCCTCCAAGTAATAAATGCTCCATCGGTGTTAGGGCACCATGTTAGTTTGGAGTGACGTCACAGCAATACCGTTCAACGGCTAGAGTGCGACATGTTCACTCACGACGTGTGGCAGAGTAATGCGTATTCATCGGTCTGCACACTCTCCCGGAGCGATGAAGGTTCGCTCTAGCCCCGCTATCGATGGTGACACAACGGCAGCCGAGGACTGTTTGCCTAGCGTCTACCCTCTCCGAGACCGCACGACGACCATGCTTGATCGTACCGGCAACTGTTATCGCATCAAGTTGGGAGATGGCTTGGCTTGTGTGGACGTCAGGCATCTCTAGTGGATAGCAACTAGCAATGTGAATCTTTCACGGTTTCATGGTGGGGGTGTGACTCACACTGTTTAATATAAAAGAAATGCCTGGCACACTATGAAATCAGTAGACGAATATATCTGCAGCAGTTAGCATTGGTAGAGTGTTATTCAGTTCGTATTAGAAGGAAGACGGTGAGTGTATTTGTCTGTTGGAAATTGTTTATATTTTCATATATTATTTTCATCATGTCCGTTTCAAAAGTAGACTTGAATAAAATTAATAATTTGATTGTACAGGAGGTTGAAATACTAGAGCAAAAGGCCTTATATCATTGCCAATTGATGAAGTGTACATAATTAAAAATATGTCAAACTTATTCTACACGATTTGGTAAATCAATTTTATTAACTTTGCAAGATGTGAGCAATGATAAAATTATTTAAAACATGGCTACCAAAACGTTATTTCGTTGCAATTCAGTGATGGACGATATATCTTGTATCAACTCATCAGGTGGTAAATATACGATGATGTATTTAGGACAGAGCCAACAAAGTTTTGCTGGCATGAAAACGCGATCTCTAGTCAAATTCAATATGATTGAATAATAGTAATAATTTATAGTGAATTTCTTTAGGTCATAGCTTACAAAGTTTTTTTTGGTGTGAAAACGATAACTCTAGTCAATTCAATATGATTGAATAATAATAGTAATTATAATGAATTTCTTATTGTTTATTAATATTCATATATTAGATGATAATTATATGGAAATATAAACTTAACTAACTTAGTGAATACACTCACTTTGTAACTACAAGTTAATGGGAATGTGAGTATTATATCACTGAAAAATTGGAGGTTGCTTATTGTTTTTTTTTTTTGTTCGATTTCAGTTCCACTTTTAAAGATGTGGATGCAGTACGCAAGTCAAGATTGGGTCGATATTGTAGATTCTCAATCAATCGGTTCAAATTTGTCGTCTAAATTGAAGGTGTTGGGTGATGGAGCCGAACATGCAAGCGTTTATGATATGAGTGTATGCTATGATGAAAAACAAATCGAATTATGCCTTCGTGATGCTGAGAACTATTGGAGTGGTGCAGAAGTTTGCAACAAATTTTTGGATAATGAATTGGAATTGTGGCAACTTTGTGAGGTTATGATTGAACTGAACTAAGAAGATTCCTGTATAGCCTCCAACCATACTTGCCAGAATGGATTATTCATCACTTTGAATTGAATGATGAAAATCGAGAGGGAAATTGAAGATGGTCGCGAAAATGATGATTATGAGGAAGAAGTTATTTTAGATAGTCTGTATGTTCCTGTGAATCATAAATAATGTCAAATAAAAAACTTTGTATTATTTTCATGTTTTATTTATTTAAATCTGATGAAATACATAGAAAATGATTACAAAACAATAAATATGATATAAAATACAATACATGATATAAGTCAGTTACAAAAATAAAAAAAAAAGATCATAAAACAGTACATGATAGAGTGAAAAAAAAAGTGTCAATATCTGCTATGAACTGAACCATCCAATGCATTGTATGTTAAAAACTGTATCATGCAAAATTAATGCATATACTTTAGTGTTGTCTGGAAACTTGGTCTTCCTGTCTCAAACTCAATCTTTATATCAATAGTTGATGATTTTGTTGCATTCGGTTGATGGGAACAATCGATGACGAATAGTGGATTCTCTCTAAATTGTCCAATGTCCATCAGAGGTTCACCTCATATCTTTATCATAATAACTTCGCTGGAAACTCTCAAAAAGCATAATAAGCAGGAGCATCAAGTTTTTTATCGAAATTCAAATTCCAACGCTCATATGGATAAACTTCAGAATTCAAGTATACTCGATTACTATTGATATCAGCAGTTGTGAATTTTGTAATATCTTGTTCTATCTTCAGATGTGTAGTACTTTGGAATGCGATGATGACAAAACGAGGAGTTTCCAATGCGTTAGTTGTTTTGATGGCCATTATGTTGAAGAAGTCCCACGTAATGATGGTAGTTCATAGAGGTCCCACATACGATACGCCAAAACTTGATTTTGGCATTCAGACCGCTTTTGTTTATTCTACTCAAAAGTTTGAGCTTGTGTTTATCATCTGGTACAATATGCCTTATTTTCCTTTCGATTTTATTTATTTCCAAATCAGCATCAACCTCACCTATATATGAGTTTTTGAATGATCGAGCGATAATCAAATCAATTCCTGTTTGCATTCAAGATACTTTTGTTGTAATCTTCAGCAAAACCCTTCAAATATTTCAGTGGTAGTTTTCCACTAAAAACATGACTGTTTGTATCCAAGATATCTTGCTTCAATTGTGAAAGTCCCCAACCAGATGTCAATAATGTGTTAGCATGAGATTGTCCAAAGGATATCATGGTTTTCATTGTAGATGTTATCCCAGGTTTTCTAACAACAGCCACTTGTTCACCTCCCATTTCATAACGAATTTCGTCAAAGAGAAATGCAATTGCATTATTCGAGAGATAGCATGTTTTCGCTACATCTTTGGGGTGAATTTACCTTCTATGTAAATGAAAGCTCTCGGCATATCTAGTATAACATCTTGATTATTGATTGCAATTCTGATTTCATCCGAATTCCTGAATAGCGGTGATCCATAGGGCTTCTATGTGTGCTCATGTAAACTTATGAGAGAATGATCGAGCACTGGTTCATTGAATATATTCAACTTTTCATTGTTTGTTTCGAAGCACCATTGTTATTTTCTCACTTTCAATCCAATCGATTTCAAAAATTTAAGATCACTCACAGACAGAGCGTTATGTGCTAACTGTTTAGCATACACTTGTGGAATGAGCTTCTTTTTATGCACACCTTTCTTTTTGATAGTGCAACTCGTTTGGGATTGTTCAATGCATTTTGTACTATTATAAATGAAACCCATTAACAACAGTTATTCGATTTTTTCAATTCCAAAATAATGAAAATCTCTTCTTCACTTCCAAAATCGATAAGGTTATTTTTTTCATCAAAAATTCGCACTGTAATGTTGTGAATCAATTGACGACCTTCTGGACTGACAGGCATATATATATACTGTGTGGTTCTTTTAGTAGATTGTAGCCAGGTTCAACATCAATATCGAATGAGAAAAGATTGTGGGATTCTTCACCATTTATATATGAACCAGATTTTATATTGCAATCTAAGCGGATAAGTCTCACGTTGTAATTTTATTGGTAATGATGATTCATGTATCTGATTTGGTGGAAATATTTATGAGCGAACCCCATCATTTCTGCTATTGAATTTGGATGTGTCAGATCATTTTCATATTTGGATCGCATTTCACATTTGAATGTATTATTATTGGCGTGTAGATAGAAAATATCATCTGCAACGACATCATTTGGTTTTTTATCATGAAACAATCTGAACATGATATGTTTCTGTATGACGGCATTGATCTCTTCTATTTATAAGCACCACATGGAATTTCAATTGTCAACTTTTGGTGGTATCGATGAGTTGTCATTACTGATTCTAAAACTAACTAAGTTATTAGCTTCAGTTATATTATTGTTTGTATTGCATCCATAGATCCCAAAAGTCCTAATCCATAACGACTGTTCCTATCCAATTCAATTGGTGGAAAAAAAATCCGCAATCAAGACACTTGTCCGACAGCTTGTAGCTCGAACTTTCGTGACATGACTGATGAATATTTTGAAACACATTTCAATTTATTATTGTACACAGCAACAGCACATTTGAGACAATTTACACTTTTTGGAAGGTGTTTTGTATTGTAATAAGTATCATTTTTATTGATACCAATATTCACATCCTCTATATTACAAATACAACACATAGATTTCGAGGTATAGGACGTCATTAACATCCGATTCTGAATTTTGATCGTGGTGGTGGTGCTCATAAACAATATCTATGTTTCATTATATCGATGTCATCTTGCAGATGCTTAGGCAACTTTCCCAACATATGCAATCTCATGTGCAACACATGCAAGTATCACTTCCTTAGGCATATTTGCAAGCATCACTTTATCCATTTTTTTCAAGGTACCATATTTTGAAAAACATTCTAAGTGAAAACCCCATTCCTTGATAGCTCCCGATCCAGTTTTGGTGTTGAATCCATTTTTATTTGGAAAAATTATTTAGAGAGAAACTGCAAGCACAAGTGACCACAGAGAACTGTATTAATTTCTGTTGTCGATCATAGTTATATTTGATTTTTACATTCGAACATTTTCGAAAGAATCGAGTCAATTCCAATGGTGGGGGTAGATCTCCAAAACTATCGAAATATGTGACTTCTTTCCACATTTTTTATATGCCACCCATTGTGTTCCTGGTCCACTTATTCCATCTAAATTAAACATAGCTGTCTCGTTTTGTTTTGGACCAAGATGGTAATCTATCCGCATAAAAACACCACGAAAATGTGGAATTTTCATTTTTTGTGCAATAATAACTGAGATCGAGATCAGTAAGAGGCCTCTGAGGTAGGGGTTCAATTAGTTTTTTGTTTTGTTTGTGGCTTTGTATGGTTTTAAATATAGTCCTAAACCTTTACGGTATGGTTTGAGATATATTCCACTTCCGCGTTTGCCTAATGCTACAGCCTCCATGGTTTTATTGTGACGATTGGCTTCCATTAAGCCGCTCTGCTGGCTTTGCCGAATTCACGGCCTTGGTAATACCAGCAGCAGCTCCCGCCAAACTCCTAGTGCGGATAGTCCAGCAAAAATTGGTATCAATGGTAAAAGTCCACGATCTTGGGAATGGAATTATGCGTGGTGTGTGCGGATTTTCTTCTTTCCACCGGCAGCTTTAAGGTATTTACGTGCCGCCTGCAATGCCACAGTGATAGCTTTTTGCTATTATTCGTCACAAATGATTCCCCAGCTTTCTTCAATACATTTCGCACTTTATGGACTATCCCAGCACCAAATGCAACTTTTTTAATTTTATTTTTCTTCGTTTGTTTCCTCTTACATTTTTTCTTATTGGTACTACAAACCATGCCCATATGTCTTTTCGCTTTCATAATGTTGGTGACAAGTAATGCAGCTGCTCTTTTCCCAATACTCGCGTCCTTCGATTTAACCCTATCCCAAGCGCTGTATTCAAGTTCTTTGTCGGCTAAATGTCTTGCTGCAAGATCGGATGGATGCTTAGAATATTGAATATCGTGTTTTTTGCATTCAATATCTAATTTATTGATTCCAGGGTCGTTACGAGCTAAACGTTGTTTCAATTTTTGTACCCGGTCCCACATTGAACCTCCGGGTAGATGTAATTCGAAAGGAAGTTTGTTTATTAAATCATTAACAAACCACAACCTCTTTTAATTTTACGATCACTTTCAATACGTCCGTATCGTTTGATGGTACACATTGAAATGAATAAGCTAATAACATTTATATAGTCTCCAACCACGGCCGATGCGCATTGTAAACAGAAAGAAAAGTTTGCTGTAGATAATCTAGATGAGAAATTTGGTTGTGGATTGAATGGACAAAGGGTATTCAGACATGGTCCACTACTTCCATCATCAGTTCGAGGACTCATTATAGGACCTTCAAATTGGGAAAGACGAATGCAATGATATCACTATTAACACCATCCACAAGGACTGAGATTTAGAAATGTGTATCTCTATTCGAAATCACTCAATCAACCTAAATATCAGTACTTGCGAAGTGTTTTGGAACCTATAAAAGGATTAGTTTTTTATACATTCAGCAATAATGCAGAAATAGTGGAACCCTCCGACGCTAAGCCTAATTCTGTTTTCATTTTCGATGATGTAATATGTGAAAAGCAAGATATTATTAGATCATATTTCTGTATGGGACGTCATAAGGATGTTGATTGTTTTTATCTAGCACAGACATTATTCACGGGTACCCAAACAGTTAGTGCGTGACAATACCATTTCATTATAATGTTCAAACAAGATGTGACGAATTTACATCACATTTATTCAGATCATGTTTCACCCGATGTAACATTCAAACAATTCCAATTGATGTGTGTTAAATGCTGGGAGGACCAATATGGATTTCTAGTCATTGATAAGGATAGAAAAATAGATGAAGGTAGATATCGCAAAGGATTCGATAGTTTTATATACCCATGATCTTGTTTTTGGAACTTATTCGATACTGAATATTGTAGTGGTCACTTCACCAACGAATTAAGCTTTAATTCAAAAAAAAAGGGCATTATGAATACAAAAAAAGTTCCTGAAAATAAAAACAATGAAATAAATTTGAAACGTCAACTAGTAGAGAAACAGAAGCTGTCAGGCAGAAATTCAACTCTATCAAGAATGATAATATTGAAAATCGTACGACACTTGAAAGATTGTATGAGCCCATAATGAAACATTTGAATGTTTTATCATCAAACGCTACTTCTAAATCACCAGTGTTATCACCAAATCATGGAACTGTTATCTACTTCAAATTATCCCATGAGTACTCCAATAGGAAGAAAACAATCTTTTGTAGTGTATCATCTGTGAATAGGACACGAGCACACTTCAATCGATATGAGAACAACTCTATTCGAAACACCATCATCGTCCCACATCGATTCCTCGGATCCTGACATCTCACCTGTTATGAATGAAAGTGGTGAAGATGTTTTGATGAAACATTGAATAATATAAAATCTAGAAATCCAGCATATGATGAACATTTGGCGTACGTATGGATCCAATTACACAAAAGCTGAAAATGGGAAGTCTAGTGGTAAATTTCAAAAGATGGAAACATTTCATTTGGGATGCTAATAAAGGGAAAAATATGAATGGCAGGTAGTCCAGAATTTGTTTGATATGATTTTTTTGAAGAATCCACAAGATGTGATAATGAAGAAACTCGTCAAGTATATTCCAAATTATGGAAAATAACGAATGCTCCATATAAAACAATATCATCTGAAGATTGGTTTTAAAAATACAAATTCTAAAAAATTTCGTGAAGTTATCAAACCTCTATTAGACTCACGACAATATCAATAAGAAGTAGAAGTAAATTTGGTGGAGCACTCAAACGAGTGAAAATGGAGAAAATATATAATTCTAAACCTGTGATTATGTGTATGGAATTCACCGAAAGAGTTAGTTGCTCGCCTACGACTATTGGTAGCTTCAAAGTCAGCCGGACATACGGACATGATAATGAAATAATTTCAATAATTGAAGAATTACGTGAAGAAGTTAATAATTTAAAACATATTCACATGTAATGATCACTGTCACATCATCATTCAATGCAAGTAACATTATCATTTTCTCTTTAATCATATTGAAATAGAATGACTTATGAAATAAGTGATGTCAAACGACAAGTTGTTAATGAATTACATAACCTGCAAGACGTAATTTTCGTAGAGAATAACCACCATCAAAGGTTTTGCAGATCTATGGCAATAGATTTAGCTGAACTGCAACTTATGCAAAAAGTAATGAAGGATACCGATATATACTGGTAGTGATAGATTGTTACTCCAAATATCTGTGGACTGTAGCAGTTAAAGATAAAACAGGTAGTACAGTAACTAATGCAATGAAACATGTACTGAAAGAAGCCAAATACTCCCCAAACACATACAAAGCGATCAAGGGAAAGAATTTTTCAATAAAGCTTCTCATTCTCATGGAGAATATAATATCAATCATTATTCAACATTTTGCACAAAGAAGGCGCTATAGCAGAAAGAGTGATTCGTACAATAAAGGCATGGCTCTACAAGGAATTTTCGATGAGAGGTCACCACAAATGGCTTGATATTCTTCCAATTATAACTAGTAGATATAATAATAAAGTTCATCGTACAATAGGTATGGCACCCATCAATGTTGATTCAACAACAAAATTAAAAATCAAGGGTATCAATGGAATTGGAGAAGACAAAGTAAACCCAAATTCCAATAAATGATATTGTACGTATAAGTAAATACAAACATATTTTTGAAAGTCTTACACTGCGATTTTACCACGGAGCTATTCAAGATTGTTAAAATAATAAAACCATCCCAACGACTTATAATCTTGAAGATATGAATGAACAGCCGATTAGAGGATGTTTTTACGAAGAAGAGTTATTAGAACCGAGAATCCTGACGTATATCTGATTGAGAAGGTGTTGAAGAGAAGAAAAAATAAAGTATATGTAAAGTGGTTAGGCCTTCCTAGCGAACAAAATTCTTGGATTGATGAATCAAATATGGTTTAAATGTATATAATAGTGACTTTTATGAATAAAGTAATATTAAAGTTCATTATTGTTTTCATTTCAATTATAAGTATGTGAACTGAAAAAATATTGCAGCGGTAACATTGCCCCAGCCATTCGCAATGTTCTGTGTATACCAAACCAAATTAATTGTATACTCCATTCCCGCTTATATTTTTCAACTCACGATATTGAAAACAATTATCATTCCAAAACTAATCGCCGTCACTTTGAAATGCAGTATCCAACTCTTTTTGCCAAATTATCTCTCACTGATAATGCTGTCTCATAAAGCTTAGTCGACTCTCAAGCTCAGCCTGAGCTTGCATTCTCGAACGTTGATGGAATTGCTTATCTTTACCAATTTTTGAACGGAGTTCATCAGCATCTTTAGACATTCTAGCCAATTCAACTTCGCTAATGCAATCTTGGCATCTAATGCTTCAAGAGTTTCATTATTAGCATTAATAGCTCGCTCACTCTTTTCAAGTTCAGCAATAGTCATCTGTGCCTTTACAAGACGGCATTTTGCTTTCCTTTTCATTTCCCCAAACGATGGAGGGGCTGAAAGAAGATAGCGGTTCAGCTTTCAAATCACTCTTCATTTCTTTAGGAGTACCTTTTGGCTTCCTCTTCGATCTGTCACTTTTCGTTGCGGGTTTTTTCTGTCGCACAACACTTTTGGATTCTTTTTTTCTTTAAAGTCAGTGACAATCGATGAAGATGCCTTAGTAACCTTCCTCTTGATTGTTCTAGATTTCTTATCAACACCAAGAGGAAGGGTAGATGAAGAGTGTTTGAGTGATGATAATTGCGAAACGATCGGATTTTCAATAATAATTGCTCATTTGGTTCTGGCACATCTGCAAAGTTAACGAAGTCGTTAATATCAAAATCATTTATCGAATCTTGACTCGATAAATGTAATACTGGATATTTTCAAAATCAGTCTTGATCGATATCAACAAGTGGTGAACCATCTTCAGCAATTCAATAGCGGCATAGAGCTCATGATTATTAAGGTCTGAGGAATGTATGTGATAGCAATAGAATGTGGATAGGGAAGGTGATGATGTTACTGAGACCTCACCATTTATAGAAGAAAATAAACTAGCGCATGCGCTCTTTCATCAACTGGCACATGCGCTCTCTCACTAAACTATTCACGCATGTAACAATCTTTGTCATTTAAGAGGAAAACTTTGTGTTGCATGCATGTATTTTTAAATGTTAGAAAATAATACAAATAAATTCAAAAATTATATTATATTTATTAATAATAGAGGACAATAACGATAATAAAAAATGAAAAAATGTTAATATGTCTCTGTGGATGTGGAACGTTCTTTGACTCTATTCCTCAATAGTTGTTTGCTCGTGCGTCAAACACCAACATGAAAAAAATGGATTCTCCTATTGGGGTAGAGTTGACCAACCTTCTCACACAGATCCAAGTACTTCTACATGCATTGCATACATGATTCCAACAATTCATGGAATATGTATCACAACGCAAACAACGTTTGCAGTGAGTTGGAACGGCAGCACAGTACCACAAATATTTCTACAGATACCTATATTGTTAAATATTATAGGTTCGGAACACTTCAGACACTGTAACTGTTGTTGACGATATCCGATTTTGTTCGCTTCGGTGGATGAGAAGGAGGCGATAGTTGAATCCGCAACACGCAATCACTACACATACCAGTACATGGATTGATTGAATCCTTAGGTCTACTTATTTGACAAAAGTAGCACACAATAGCCCCTGCATCATCATTGGGTAGACACACACTTTTGGTTTTTCATTCCACTCTTTTGGAAACGGCATTTTACTAATTCGATTAGAATATTAAGAGATGACTTACAGAAACTCTGAATGCTCTTCTATACCTACGATCTCTATTTATACAAATCAACATCATGTGGAAGTATAGGTGGATAACTTCTCCTACTATTCACTCTAAACGAGTCAAGTGGGAGTCGCATCACCTACTATATAAGTTGACTTGCAAACCTAGAGTTCATTCATTCACTCTCTACAACTGTGAGCAAACAACAACAAGATGAATTCTGCAAAAATAAATGCTGCATTAAATAGAATAGCTGCTGTTGATGAAAACAATTGGATAGACGAATCAGATGATGAGGATGTCAATGTTCCGCTAGAGGAAGTAATAGTTGAAGCAGAGAGATGTTGGAGTCGATGAAGATGAGATAGACGAAGTTGAAAACGAGGCCAACCAAAGCGACGAAGATGATGACGTGATGGAGTTTGAGAGGGTCAGGATGAAGAAGGAGATGATGAAGGGATAGAAGCTGACACAACTGAAGGTGATGGTGCTATGAGGATCGGTATGCGAACACTCAATGTCAGTGAGACACTGGAAGATCCCTTGGATTTGTATTGTGCATTGGATGCATACGTATTGATCAGCACAATAGATGGAGAGAACAAAAAACTATGTTGGTGCTGCTTTCGGTTTTATTCGCATAGAAACAATAATGGAGGGTGGTATGCCATGTCAACACCACAACACTGTCTCAATTATGGAAATGGGACAGAATTGGTGTGAAGCTTGCGAGAGGGCCACTAACAAACTTCACCGAGTATCTACATGTATTATATGTAATAATGTCCAACCTGTGGCACAATACCGTGGACCTACTGGTCAAAAAAAAAAACAACAGCCCTTTTCAGGGCTACATTATTCACACAAACAGTAGTTGTTTGTATTAGTATTCATAGATTATGTGGACAAATGAATACTTTGATTAATAAAAGTCTAAGTTGGAAATTTGTTAGTCTTTGAATTTCTATAATTATATGACAAATAAATTACTACTTTGACTGAAAAGTCGAAATTTGGAATTTGATAGTCATTGAATATCTATGCATATGATGAGTACTACTTTAAATGAAAGTTGAAGTTGGCATTTGTCAATCATTCATATGCATATAATGATGAATACTTTCACATACATATATTTCGTTTGGATTATAATGTAACATAATGTTAACAATGGTATGAATCTGTTTCTGTTTGAAAGTATAATGGTAGCTCTGAAAAGAGCTATTTTTTTTATTGTTTCAGTCTTTTATTGTAGCCCTGAAAAGGGCTGTTATTTTTTTATTAATCCATGCAATGATATGGACTAACGCTCCTCATCATCAGAAACAATAATTATGGTATCGTCTCTGAATCAGATGATATACTAATGATATCATCCTCATAGTAGTCATTGAATCAGATGATATACTCATGATGTCGTCGTCGTCATAATCAGCTGAATCAGATGATATACTAATCAAATCATCCGCATTATTATCGTCAACAGCATCTATGTCGTCCTGAATACCTTGTTCCATCGTTCTGCGAAATCATCAGGAAGATCATAGATTCGCTGCAGAAATTGAGCGAAGGTTGTACTCAAATGATCAGACGTTGAATCTATTTCATGTACTTGGATGGGTACTGTACTCGACATTGTGGAAGAATTATAGAACTGGGATTGTTGCTAATTTATATTTGGAAGAAATGAAATGGAGGGGGTGAAATGTAGAACAGTGTTTGAGATTCGAAAACATCAAGAATGAAACTCTGAGCGATTATTAGGAGAAATTCTAGTGATTATTTTGGAAAAAAAAACTAATAAGAGGGAGAGGAAGGGAGGAAGACACTGCCCAGCCTCGCAGTGCCTCGTGTACACACCAAAAAGTGTGTACTCCGTGGAAGGAAAGGAAAGGAAATGATGGACGAGTAGATGATTTTATGTCATCATCGGAATTGAGGACATCATTATTCGATTAGGATTGGGGATGGCGGAGGACTATCCTCGATGAGGATAGGGGATGGTGGGGGACGTCTAACGTCAAGCTCGTCATCAGCATCATCACCAGAGTCGTCGTCGTCATCATCGTCGTCGTCGCTACTCATTGGGACAATGTCATCATAAGCAGGGTACCACCATCCGTCAGGATCTGGATATTCCGAGTCATCCAAGTGTCCTTCGTCACTGCCAGTGACATGCTGAACTTGCATCCTGATGTCGTGATCCCGGTATTCGTATGGCGGACTGTGGGTTCGTGTGGAAGAGACAACCTGACCTGGCTGTTATCCCAGTAATTGAAGTTGTACCCCTGATCCGGGCAGCTATAGGGTTCGGAGGTTGAATTCGGGTTCATCTCGATGCTAGCTGATCAACTGAATGTTTCATCAGATGATTTCTACTTTTATACTTTCGAGAGGGAGTGGGAAGGAGTGGAACATTGAGTAGGGGTAAATTGTAGTGTGACATAAGACATATTCAATGTGTAGGGGTAAATTGCAAAGTGACATAAGACAATATTCAATGAAAGAGATACTTGAATGGATAAAATACAAATGAAATATACTTGTCGATTTCACTATGAAACATGTCTATTTTTTTTTATTTTTTAAATTTTTTCACATGAAATTATTTACAAAGTGATTAGAGAACACAAAAATTGATGTGAGGTATTTGTCTAGAGAACTTGGAATTGAAAAAAAAAATAATAATGATAATAAGAGGAAGTGAAGAAAAATGCTCCAACCATCGCATTGTTCAATGTGTACAAACAAAAAACAGTGTACACCCTTTATTTCACTTCCTTTTCCTTTATTCAATAAAACTTAACAAATATAAACTTAAAACTACCATAATTAAATACTCCTACTAACTAAACTAATCTTACATTTACACTTCATCTACAAAAAGAGTGTCCATAACTGTCACTATTTTTTTGTACAGCTCTATCGAAGAGGTCTTTGCTTTACACTTTCCTGCAGAGATGCATAATTCGATCTATTTCGGCCATTTCCTTTGGAGTTCCCTCGTCGGTTATCCATTTCAGCCATTTGTCGCTTCATGGTAACAACGGGCCTCGCTAGATCGGGCAGCTCGTTCTGCTTTCTTGCTTCTCTGCAGAAAAACATCATCTTTTCACTAACCTCTCCGATAGGCTGTGGCACCAACACCTCAGGATCGCCGGTGTCGCTGGCAGCGGTGGTAGTCGCGTCACCACGGCGACAATCCACCAACTCCGGAGAAGGACTCCTCGGAATTTCCACTGCTGCTGGGTGCTGCTGCTGGTGTGGAGGCCCTCTTACGAGAGGTCGAAAAAAACTACCTGCATAAGGATTAGTCCTATTGCAAGTAGCTCGGTACTTTGAAATAGGACCAACTTTGCTGCAGGTCGTTGGCAAACTTCTTCACAGCCCTGACTTCCTCCTCCTCCTCGAATAAGTCAGGGCTAGAAGATCTGCACTAACTCGCGAACGCGAAGTGGTTGGCTGGTCAACGTCACGCTCTCGAAGATGCTGCCTCCTCCTGGTCAGCGGACACCGGCAGAATAGACGCCACAGCTTATTCACCTCCTGTGTATTGGTTGCCATTCTGAAAAAAAGAAGATATATACAAAGTTAGTTGATATTTAAAAATAACATTCCTAATTTACTTACTCAAATATCAAGTTGGTCGTTGGAACGTACTGCCTTGTTGTGGAGTGGACTGCTCTCGATGAGATGACTTCTCGAACTGAATGTTGTGGAGTGCTCTCCGGAGGGTATCGACTTCGATGCGTGAGCGGTGGGAAATGGTGGGAGCGCACATGCGCGATGAGGGTAGGGTGTGTACATGCGCAAATGTTGGGAGTCGGGGGCGGGGGGCTTCGGGGAGGGGAGGGGCGGGGTTCGGAAAGGGGGCGGGGCTTCGGTAAGGGGCGGGGTATCCGAAATGTGGTGGCGACGGGGGGGGGGGGGGGGGCGTGGTGGCCTAACGGGCCCGCCACTGCCTGGGCTCCGCCCAGGTGGGTGGGCCACCGGCCCAGGTAGGCGGGACATCTGGAGAGACATCTACGCCCTCTTCGCGCGCGCGTTCGTAACATAATATGCAACGAAACACCACATAAACGTATTAACGTTATAACGTAAAACCTAAAACCTAGATTGATTACCTACCGCTTTGAAACCGAACCTACTAACCTATCGTATGTATTAACGTAACCTAACTAGTACGCTTACCTACGCTATGCAACCGTACACCTAAACCTAACCTAAACCTAACCTACCTAACCTAACCTAACTACAGCGTAACTATTAACCTAACCTAACGAGGGAATACTAACCTAACACTACCTAACGTAAGTATGCAGCTACCTACGTAGCTATTAACCTAACCTAACGAGGGAATACATTCACCATGTTGGTTCCATTAATACATCATCAGTTTGGTTTTGGTTTTGGTTGTATTATTCTATGATTTGGATTAATGTTCAGTCCTGGATATCCCAGTCCACCTGATGATGATTGGCCTGACTTTATAGTTTCTCTCCAAAACTTCTTTATGGTTTTTCTCCAATACTTCAACTCTCTGTTCCAGTACATCATACTTTTTTCATTGTAGTCCCTGTTATGTTTGACATAGCATCAAATTTTTATTTGTAGACGCTGTTATGTCAGACATTTTTATGTCTACATCACTTGTAAGGTTGTCAAATTTACGAGTGAAAGTTATCCGAGCCTCTGCAATTTTATCGTTAAATGCTTGCGGGGCGTCCCGAGCAATATTGCCTATTGTGGATTGTATTGCAGCTTGTAGGGCTAGAAGTATAACTTCTTTGCTCCATTAATTTCCCCCTCAAGATATGATACAGTTACACAATCACTCTTGTCAATTGGTTCACTTGTATTTTTCAATATTTTCCTTTGCATGTCATAATGGACCATCTTTTGTTAATTTAAACCATTCCCAGGAGGACCTCGATGACATTACCACCCCATTTTCTTTTTCTACCAAACTTATCGATTGTTTTAGACATTGTGCACTCTACGATGATCTCTTCAAACTGATATTTCTGTCATTTACATTATACTATATATTGCAGTAATTGATTAGGGAAAATAGAAATAATACAAATAAAATTTTAATCATTTTATATTCATTACAGTAATACATATACATACATACATAATACATTATAATCACATTACTTCTATCATATATTATTAATTATAAATGGCTACATAAATATCAATATTGAATTTTCCGGT
Organism: Leptinotarsa decemlineata; assembly: GCF_025532065.1. Classification (NCBI taxonomy): domain Eukaryota; kingdom Metazoa; phylum Arthropoda; class Insecta; order Coleoptera; family Chrysomelidae; genus Leptinotarsa; species Leptinotarsa decemlineata. The sequence continues at coordinate 2,175 of NW_027412669.1, read as the reverse complement.
TTTGAAGATATTGAATGATATTTCAATCATTGATCTCGGCAGATAATAAATTAATCAATTGATCAATGGAGTCTCCTGAGATTGTGATTGTTGAATAATATTACTTATCCAACGAATGTTCTCATTTGGATCGTTTTCATAAAATTCAATATCATTATGACCCCAAGGAAGAGTGTGGGTAGTATTCGGAATGATAAATCGTTTATCGTCGTGATATGATAATGCAACTTTATTTTTTAATTCAGTATACATATTCATGTAACACGCTTCTAATGAATTCATCTTTCTGAATATCATACCACCTTGTTCGACGATTTTATGATAATCTTCGCATGTCAATTCCTTCTTATTACAGATCGTTTAACCCCTTTGCTTTCTAAAATTCACCATCAACAGATTTCAATAATATGCTTTAGCACCTGTACCATAAAACTCCATGTTTGGATCATTTGGAAATTCATCTTTGAAGTTACCCAAGACTGAACTTGTTACTGGAATATTGAATTGGTTAACTATACTGTAATTGGATGTATCAAATCTACTTATGTTAGTTTTTATGAATTCATTAAAATTTTCTGTGTTTACTTTAAGAATGAGCGAGTCGGTATCTGTGTAAGTAAAGAGACATTTTCATCAAGTGTTGTTTGATGCATCCATAGAAAAAGTCATACATGACTGTTTTAGATAATTCTAATATGGAAAATCCCAAATATAATGGTTTATCGTAATGAACCTTCACTCTACCCAATTGAATGGCAACGAAATTATCAGTGAAAATTGAACAATTTTTGAAATTTGGTTTGGCTATGAGAGTGGCTGGCACCTTATTTTTCTTTATATTTTCCCAATGTGTAACGAGTCTAACATCAATTCGATTATCTACATTCTCCATTGTATTTCCATTACACGCATTATTCATTAGTTTATAGAAATCTTTAACAGATTTGTTGTTAGACTATTACGCATTTCAGTATTAAGATCTATATAGGGTTTCATCCAGCATGATTGTTTGAATTTCAATACTCTATGTGTATTCATTACAATCCAATCCATTTTTTGACAGCTTGCTGTAGATTCCTATAATGAACAATATATTTTCTTTTATCATTCAAATTTGGAATTAATTTGGGAATTTTCGATTGTGTACGAGGTGGTATTATTTTTTCGACTAAAAATGGAAGGTCAGAATGTTTATCATGCAACTCTTGTGGATAATGAATGTCCACTTCAAATACATACCATACGGACTCTCAGTACTCACATCCATCACATCGAGATTAGAATTTCATTTGGTGTCAACCATGTAAATTCACATGTTGGTAGAGGTTGTGACTACTGTGACCGTTATAGATTTGTTGCATCTAAATATGTAATGAATGTGGAAGGTTCGTTGGGATTATAATTGGGTTAAAAATCTATTATTTGCTATATGTTTCCTTCTAGCTACATTGACTAATTCCACCTCGTATACCTTTTTGAAAAAAGTGAATCATATCAATGTCGTTAGTATTCCAATTCAACATTAGTGAACTTCAACATGGCATCCCATGATAATCCAGGTGCAGTGTAATATTGTGCCGGATCTAAGTTATATATCTCTCTAAATTGTGGTGCGGAAGTTTTCAAAAATATCACATAGTAGCAATACATCGACTTCAAATACAAATCAGAGTATTCCCCAAATTCTGACACTCGAATAAATTCCAAACTTTTCTAGCCCTATCATAATCAGTTTCCGATATATGTTCACAATTGAGGTGTGTCATAAAACTGATTTTTTGTCGGAAGTAATGGATAATTCAATTTGTCAATGTCATCATCAAAACTATATGGCAAAATACACCTTTCTGTCTCATCAAATTTGAATTTCTCAATTTGTGGGAAATGTTTGTGCATCTCCAAACATTGATCGGAGGTCAAGTTTGCACCCAACTTCTCCAACGAATTAGTCATAAATTTATAACTATCGATAAATCTCATTTTGAGATAATTCTTCCTAACCACACCATCTTTATCGGTATAGCTGTGTGTAAAGAGATGCTTCGTGAAAGATATATATTTCTCTTTGTTTGCGGATAAACATCAACTTTCTCTTTATTCCTATACATTTCTTTTATGAATAAATGACAATCATAACCACTTAAATTATGAAAAATGATAGGTATGAAGTTGGGT